>NW_004955424.1:25925998-25929635 GCF_000276665.1 Chinchilla lanigera | reverse complement strand
AACTTTGACAAAGGGCCAAATACATTCACTGGAAGAAAGATTCTAATACATGGTTCTGAAAAAACTGGCTGTCTACAAGTTGAAGACTAAAACTAGACCTATGTATATTACCATGCACTAGAATAAAGTTAAAATGGATGAAAGATCTAAATCCTAAAAGAGAAACATGGAATCTACTGGAAGAGAAAGTAGGTAGAAATCTTAAAGACATAGTGTAGGCAGAGACTTCATGAGCAAGACTCAAACTGCATGGGAAATATTCCAAAGAGTCAACAGCTGAGATCTCATCTTTTTAAAAACTTTTGCAAGTAAAACAAATAAGCAACAGAGTGAAAAGAAAATTCGTAGAGTAGGAAAATATTTTAATTAACTGTCCCTCAGACAAATGACATATCTAGAACATATAAAGAAATGAAAAAGTCAGACACCCCCTAAATTTAAAGACTCAATCCAAAAATGGGCATCTGAGATGAATACACACTTCTCAGATGAAGAAATACAAATAGCAATATATGAAAACATTCAACATCATTGGTTATTCAATAGACACAAATTAAAACAATACTGAGATTCTGTCTAACCCCAGAAAGCATAGCGGTCACCAAGAAAATTATGGAGCATGGTGGCATACGCCTTTAATCCCAGCACTCAGGAAGTTGAGGCAGAAGGATTGTTGCAAGTTCGAGGTCAGCCTGGGATACAAAGTTAGCTCAAGGCCAGCCTGAAATGCATAGTGAGATGTTGTCTCAAAAAGACAAAACAAACAAATAAACATAAAAGAAGAAATCAACCAATAAGAAATGCTGGAGGGGTCCTGGAGAAAAAAGAACGCTTCTCCACTAGTGGTGGAAGTGTAAATTGTTGCAACCCCTGTGCAAATCAGTCTGGAGATTCCTCAGCAAACTAGGACTAGAGGTCCCATTTGACCCAGATATTCGCCTTCTTGTATTTTCCCAGAAGAATTAAAAAATCATACCAAAGTGATATATGTGCACCCATGTTTATAGCAGCGCAATTTTTCATAGCTAAATCTTGAAAACAACCCAAATTCCCATCAACCGGAGAATAGATAAAGAAGATGTGGTCTTTTTATAATAAGGAGTACCATTCAGCTATAAAGAAGGATAAATTTGAGACTCAGGTAAGTGGATGCAATTTGAGACCATTCTCATAAGTGAAATAAATCAGTTTCACATTTGTAAACATCATATTGTCTCCCTAGTGTAAGAAAATGAAAGAGTAAATAAGATCCAAAATGTAGATATTGGGAAATGGAAGAAACTGCTCAAAAGGAAAGAGAAACTGGGGTAAGGGAAAGGAGAGAAGAAGAAAAGGAAAAGGAAATATATATATTTGCACATATATTGGCATATATATTTTCACAAGATAGTTAAGATAGCTATACTACTAATTCTATTTGCTCATTGAAAAGAAAGGTTTGTGCTTATATTGTTTTATCAATTTTTCATGCCTATATCTTGTAGTATGAGCAGCTACTTTAAAGATAACAATAAACAATGTACTAACCATTGCTACTCTTCTACTATCTTTTTTGAAATTTTGTATCATTTTATTGTTTTATCTCTTTAAAATAAAAAAGAAATCTGTGTATGTGTGTATGTGTTTTTGTGTGTGTTACTGTGTGCATAAGCATAATGTATAGGTATTTATTCTAAAATTGAGTACATTAGTATTTATTGCCTGTACTTAATATGAAAAGTGATGTACATATAATTATATAATGTTACAAAAAATAATTATGTTATATTTTACACTATAGATATTTATATTTTTATAAGATGGTGGTTCCATTTATTTTTATTTTTTATTTTTTCTGGTACAGAGAATTGAACTCATGACCTTGTGCTTGCCAGGCAGGTGCTGTGCAGCTGAGTTAAATCCCAGGCCCTGAGATGGTGGTTTTATATATAAAAAAAAGTCTAAAATGTTCCCTAAAACCTAACCTGGGGTTCTAGAGAAAAATAAGAAGGTCCAGCGTTATTATTTTAAAGACATCCCTGATACTAGAAGCTTACATTAACATCCTTTAGTGGGTTCCAAAATCAGGGCTACTATATAGCCTTTGCTAGCTCTCCAGCATGAAATGTAGACAAGAGATTTCAGCCACCTAAGTTTGATTAGCCTTGGGTAGGACAAATTCCTTATGCTATTTATCTCTCCTTGTGTGAGGTCCCAAGTCTTTCCCTTAGAATTCTTTCATTAACTGTTCATTTTGGCTCTCTCTGTGCTTTTGACATGATCATTTTTTTCTTCTCTGCATTGTCGCTATCTTCTCTCCCTCTCTCTCTCTCTCTCTCTCTCTCTCTCTCTCTCTCTCTCTCTCTCTCTCTCTTTCTCTCTCTCTCTGTCTCTGTCTCTCTCTCTGTCTCTCTCTCTCTTTCTGTCTCTCTCTCTCTCTTCCTACCCCCTCCTTCCCCCTCTCCCTCTTTTTCTCACTCCCCCTCTCTGACTTTCTCTTTTGTAGAAAGCATCTCAGTTTCATATTCTACAGCTCTGTAAATTTTCCATCTTCTATGGATATGGATCTATGCAGCTACTAATGGTGCCTACATTTATCTTGTTTTCTGCATTTCTTTACTTTACAAATGTTATCTTTTCAGTTCTCTTCCTATTTTTAATAAACAGTGAAGCAAAGCAGACAGGTGAACTGAACAGTGGTGATAGGCTAAAACAATGTGATTCTACTTCCCAGGAGTTATTTGAATTCTGAATTAAGTTGAAGTATCTCTCATTCAGCATACATTTTAGAAACTTCTATTATATGAAAAGCTGAACTCTCTTATGATACCATGTCTTAAAGGAGTGACAAAGATAAATTATGAATTAGCCAATTTTGCTGTCAGAACCTGCTCTGATGTAGGGAAAGCTGTCCACTAAATGTAAAGATAACCATAATGAACGTGGTACATGACTTCCTATGTGCTATTACTAAGTGAGGGTCAAGATATGAAGCATTAAAAGCACAGATGTCTTGAATGAAACAAAGCCGTTCCCCTCAATAAAGTTATGGTTGACTAGCTAAGGTTGAAAATAACCAGTAAATTATACAAGTAATGAGCTAGGACTCAAGCATCAGCTCACTTCAACTTCATTTTTATTCTATCAGTTTTACCTGTGTGAGGAGAGTTAGATTTCTGAGTTAGCATTCATAGAGCATTTCGCCATGGCTCATAATAGAATCAATCACTGTTAACTATAAGATTATCAAATTAAGAAACAAGCCAGACATGATGGTGCATGCCTATACTCCCGACACTCTGGGAGGTTGAAGCAGGACGATCACAAGTTCAAAGCCAGTCTGGGCAACTTAGAGATGTAGTGAAATCCTGTCTCAAAGTACAAATGAGTTGGAATATAGCTTAGTGCAAATGTCCTGGTTTAAATCCCCAGAACTGAAGAAAAGGAAAGGAAAGAACGGACGGGAAGGGAAGAGAAAGGAAGGGAAGGGAAGGGAAAACAAAATAGCATTTAAGCTTCAAGAAAAGGTATAAAAATGTATCTTAAGTGCTTATTGGCCAAAGGCTATAAATATAAAATCAATCTTGCAATTACTTAGGTAAACCATATCTAACAAAAATTACTGGACTGAGAAAGAAAGAAAGAAAGAAAGAAAGAA
>NW_004955424.1:25907103-25924021 GCF_000276665.1 Chinchilla lanigera | reverse complement strand
TGTGAAATGATAGGAAAACGCTGAAGGGTAAAGGGCAACTGTGATGTGGGAAAAGAAAAGGGAAAGAAGGAGAAATTTTGTATGTATGTATATACATGATAGTTAACATGGTTGTTCTTCTGTCTTCTATTTCTATGCTGAAAGAAACTGTTAATGAGTCTTTGATTGACCAGTATTGCATGTCTATATCTGTTTTCATGAGAAGCCACTTTGAAGATATCAGTATATAATACAACAACCATTGTTAATCCCTTACCACTTTGTTTGTAACTCTGCATTGTCTGTATTGTGCTTGTGATATGTTGTAAAATGTTGTATGTCTGTTAATGTTTTCCTCCTTTTATTTTTAAAATAAAAAATAAAAATAAAAAATTGAAAAAAAAAGAAAGAAATCAACCAATAACAAATACTGGCGAGGCTATGCAGAAATAAGAACTCTTCTCCAGTGCTTATGGGAATGCAGACTGGTAAAACCACTGTGGAAATCAGTTTGGAGACTCCTCAGCAAACTAGGTCTAGAAGTCCCATTCAACCCAGCTATTCCCCTTCTGGGTATTTTCCCAGAAGATCTCAAAACATCACATCACAGCGATATATGTGCACCCATATTCATGGCATCACAATTTGTAATTTCTAAACTGTGGAAGCAACCCAAATGTCCATCCAATGAGGGTTGTATAAAAAAATTGTGGTACTTTTATATAATGGAATATTACTCAGCTATAAAGAAAGGTAAACTCGAGGTTTTCACAGGTAAATGGTCAAAACTAGAGACCATACTCATAAGTGAAATACACCAGACTTCCATGTGTAAGCAATGTATTGTCTCACTAGTGTAAGAACCTGAAAGAGTGAATAAAAATTAGGAGGTATGATGACATTGTGAAATGAAAGAAAAATGCTCAAAAGTAAAGAGCAACTTGGTTGAGGGAAAAGAGACAAGAAAGAAGAGGAAATTATGTATGTATGTATATACAGGATAGCTAACATAGTTGTACTACTCTCTTCTATTGCTTTACTAAAAGGAACAGTTAATGATTCCTTATTTGATTAATCTTGCATGTCTCTATTTGTTTTCGTGAGAAACCACTTTGAAGATATCAATACATAATACAACAAGAATTGTTAATTTCCTACTACTTTGTCTGTAACTGTGTATTGCTTATATTGTTCTTATGCTATTTTCTAAAAAGATGTCTGTTTGTTAATATGTTTCTTTTTTTTAGTTTTAAAATAAATTTTTTAAAAAAAGAAAAGAACAGAACAAAGAAGATGGTCCAGTAAACAGAGAAACCTAATGCACAAATTGTCCCAATTGGGCTAGGGATGTAGTTGAGCGGCACAGCACCTGTCTGGCAAGCACAAGATCGTGAGTTCGATTCCTGGTACCAGAAAAAAACAACAAAACAAAACAAAAAAAGAAGTTGTCCTGGTGTTCTTTGTATAGTCTCCTCCTCCTTATTCTTTATGAGGGTGCACTTTGCTTATTTGATGCAGGACTGTAGAGTGACCACTGACTGTATACATGTCTTTAAGTAAAATATCATGGAATACTAATGGAGTTTTCTGGAATGCCTGTTGGAGCAAACCCCCAGTATATCAGGGAAAAAACTGCCTTTTCAAAAACTGCCTTTCCCAGGCTTCCTGCAGTGTCCCCAGGTACTTTAAAGTGGCAGCAAAAGCCATTCTAAGGCTCTCCAGATGCACTTCTGCTTTGACAAGCCTTAGAAGTGTTCCTCAGATGTGAGACTAAGCCAAAGTCCACTAAAGCAATTTGAATTGGGGTAGGGAAAACACCAAGAAATTCAAGGAGCAAAGTATGAGTTAAGGGCATTTTTAAAAAAATTATAAAACTCCAATAGGTCAGAAAAAAAACATTTGGAGTAGTTATTCCTAAGGAGGAATCCATGCTGAAGTTGTTTGAATGTGTAGCCTCAAAAATTCAGAAGTTGCCAGTGGAGCAATACAGTATTAAGAAGCAATTAGGTAATCATTGGAGGATGTGGCCCTCACCAGACAATCAGACTTCACAGTGCCTTGATCTTGACCTTACAGGCTCCTGAGCATAAGAAAATGAAGTTCTCTTCTTTATAAGTTACACAGTTTCAGAGTTACTGTGCACAACAGCAAAGACTAAGAAAAATATCAAAGGACTTCATCTCTGTTCCTCATCTCTGAAAGTTCACACCCCTGGGCTTTTGGGAGCAGGCTAATCTGAATTCCTATCCTCCGGCCCTTCATCCCCTAGTAAGCTAAGAGAAAGGAAGCACATAAAGATTCTGAAAGAGAGAATGCAAGAAAATCAGAGGAGGCTTTGAGAATTCCCTCAAGGTTGCTTCAGACTGATGGGGGTAACATTTTAGGCAAAATTTACATGGGTGTAAAAATATGGGAACAAAAGTTCTGACACTTTTCTGCTGAAAAAAGCTAAATTAAAAAGAGAATGGTAGAGTCTGGGGAATTAAAAGCAAGGAAAGTTAAATATATTCACAGGTTTTGAAGTCATATTCCAACAGGGTCCAGTGTTTGTACAACCCAAGTTCTGGTCTCAAAATCCTGAAGAATGGACTTGAGGACAAAGGAGGTAAAGAGCAGAAAAGTTTTAGTATGATGAAGTTCCTGAGGAGCAAGAATGATCCTGAAAGCAGGCTCTCACTGACGCTTTGTCTAGGGTTGTTTTACAGAGTGCAGTCGTACTGCAGGTTTCCGTGACTCAGACTGAAGTCACCCCATAGACTTATCAGTACAGTCATTTAGCTAATATTGATCTAATAGAAAAGCAAGAGTACACAGGCAGGCATCATTAACTAGTTTAACTTTACCTCTTAGCACACACAGAAAGGAGTGAGGGCCTTTCTGGAAAGGGCATTATTGAGGATCAGAGCGCTTGACCATTAATCTATGGGTCTGTCACATTATTTGACAGACAGTGCTAGTTATATTATAAATTTAAACTGTTTTTTTACTTTTATTCCTGGGAGTCTAGTCGTCTCAGACATACTGTCTCCATCTTGGGTCCTACGTTCTGTCGGCCCTCAGCCACAGGCTAGTTTGCCTCATCTCTACTCCGACTCTGCCTTGGGCCTGGTCTCCTTCTGATTGCTTATCAACCTCCACCTCTCTTAGGTCTCTGTAGTAACATGAGAAGTCATAATTGTAGAAAGAATCTGTTTTCCTTTGTCTTTTCTAGAAAAGTGATCCAAGAGAAACTGTATAAGATGCTTCAATGTTCATTGTACTCTATAAACAAATGGTGACCAAAACTGTCTCTTAGAAAAAAATTCTGTTCTTACCATATTATGTCTTGTATAAATGGTTTGGTAATTAAAATTTATTAAAATACAGATCTCAGAGTTTGATTAAATGTTTTGTTTTATAAAATGTATACACACCTTTTTAAAACTACTTAAAACAAATGTGTGAATAGGAATTTAGCCAAGATTATTTGTCTGAGTGTATGAATATGTAGAGCTACAAGTTTTATCATCTCAAAACTGATCCCAAAATATTAAATAACTCTATATTTTGACTGGATTTTATTTATAGGAAAAGTATGCCTTATTGGATGTAAGGCAAGTGAGTTAGAGGGAAGGGCTGAGAATGTGCCCGATTTGTCTAACACCACAATATTTGCAGAGGGAAAATCTATTGTCTAGAAGCAGTGAATTAAAAAGAAACACACACCTGTCATCCCAGCACTCAGGAGGCTGACTCAGGATGATTGCCATGGGTTTGAGGTCAGCTTGGGCAACATACTGAGTTCAAGGCCAACATGAACCACATAGTAAGACCCATTCTAAAAATAATAATAAAATTTTTTTTGAGTTTTTAAAAATTTATTTTAAAAATCAAAGAAAAAAAACATTAACAAACAGACATCCATTTACAAACTAGAATGAGAACAATACAAACAATACAGAGTTACAAACAAAGTAGTAGGAAATTAACAAAGGTTGTTATATTATACTGATATCTTCAAAGGAGTTTCTCAGGAAAACAAATAGAGGCATGCAAGACTGATCAAATAAATAATCATTAACTGTTCTTTTCAGTACACTAATAAAAGTCAGAAGTACAACTATGTTAACTATCCTGTATATACATACATACATAATTTCCCCTTCTTTTTCTTCTCTTTTCCTTCCCTGCAGTTGCTCTTTACTTTTGAACATTTTCCTTTCATTTCACAAAGTCTATCATACCTCCTAATTTTTATTCACTCTTTCAGGCTCTTACACTAGTGAGACAATAAATTGCTTGCACACGGAGATCTGGTTTACTTCACTCATGAGTATGGTCTCTAGTTGTGACCATTTACTTATAAAAGCCTCAAGTTTATCTTTCTTTATAGCTAAGTAATATTCCATTATACAAAAGTACTACAATTTTTTAATCCAATCCTCAGTGGATGGACATTTGGGTTGCTTCTACAATTTAGCAATTACAAATTGCACTGCTGTCAACATGGGTGCACATATATCACTGTGATATGATGCTTTCAGATCCTCTGGGAAAATACCCGAAGGGGAATAGCTAGGTTGAACGGGACCTCTAGACCTAGTTTGCTGAGGAAACTCCAAACTGATATCCACAGTGGTTTCAGCAGTCTGCATTCCCACCAGCAGTGGAGAAGGGTTCCTATTTCTCCACAGCCTCACCAGCATTTGTTATTGGTTGATTTCTTAATGACAGCCATTCTTACTGGAGTGAGATGAAATATCATTGTGGTTTTAATTTGCATTTCTCAAATGACTAATGATATTGAACATTTTCTATGAACCCACTGGAAGAACGATAGCCTCTTTAATAAATGGTGCTGGAAAAATTGGCTTGCCACCTGCCATAGAATGAAAATAGACCCAAGTCTATCACCATGCACCAAACTCATGTCAAAATGGATCACAGATCTCAATATTAAAACAGAAACACTAAATCTATTGGAAGAGAAAGTAGGTAAAAATCTTGAAGACACAGGGGTAGGCAGAGAGTTCATGAACAAAAACTAAATTGCACATGAAATAATTCAAAGAATCAACAACTGAGATCTCGTCCTACTGAAAATTTCTGCACATCTAAAGAAATCACCAGCAGAGTAAAAAGAAAATCCACAAATTGGAAAAGAATTTTAGCTGACTGTTCCTTGGACAAAAGTCTTTTATCTACAACATACAAAGAATTAAAAAACATCAACCCCCCCCCCCAAATTCAAAGACCTAATCCAAAAATGGGCAGCTGAGATGAATACACACTTCTCAGATAAAGAAATACAAGTGGCAAATAAATACATGAGAAAATAATAATAATAACATATTAAATCAGCAAATTTAACATGATGCTGACAACAGTGGGAGGGAAGAAAGGTAAGAACGAGAAAATGAAAGGCTAGTCCCTAAAAGACAGCTCGTATTTTGGAGTAACTGCCCAGGAAATACATAGTACTCAGTAGTAGGGAAATGAATAGAGCATGAGAACATTTTGTACTCACCTCAAGCTGGTGGCCCATCTCCACATCCTTCTCTAGAAGGAATTACCTTGCCCCAGAGGAAGCCTTTGAAAATCTAATGAGGGGGAAAGGGGGAAAGGTGGAAGGGTATCAAACAAGGCCATGCTGAAAAGAAGTCACCTACCTTTGCTGGCAATAAAAGACCTGGATAGTGAGGGAAGAGAGTCTAGGCTCAGATTTGGAAGGCCTGAGAATATCTAATCCTTGCTGAAGAATACATGCTTATTTTCCCCCAGACAGAGAGAAGGAAGAGCTTGAGTTATCTGGACTTCTCAACTAAAAAGTCAAGAGGGCTTCTAAAGAAAAAATAGTAGCAGAAAGAGCCTGGCAGTCGAATGGCACTGAGTTCTAGAACGTTTGATGCAGTTGAGAGCTTTCAGGTAGCACTGGCAGATTTTCTGGAGAAGGCCCACAAGCAGTTAGGGATGAATTGCCATCAATGAGAGAAAGAACCTGCTAGAAAAATTGGGAAATGATGCCAAGGGACATTTCACAAAGTAGGAAATATGAATGTTAAGAAATTCATTTGAAAAGCTGCTCAAACTCACTGATAATCAGGGAAATGAAAACTAAAACCACAATGAGATAATGCTTAACTATATTAGCAAAAAGTAAAGTCTAATGCCTAATATTATCAAGGTTCTGCAGATACTGTATAAGTAGTTTTCCACATAGCTGATAGGAGTATAAGACAGTACCACTACTTAGGTAGAAATTTGAGACGTTCCTAGTAAATTTAAAAATAAACATATTGTAGTGGATTGATAACTGGTGGTCAACTTATAATCCCCAGCTGAACTGAATAAGTGGTGCTGGGTGTGGGAGGCCCACCTGAGGTCTGTTGCCAGCAGCATAAGAGGCAGACCTGGAGAAGAAGAAGCCGGCTGTTGGGAGCTGAGAGAGACTGTGGGGAGCTGGCTTTCCTGATGAACTTGGCTGTTTTCATCCTCCGAGGATCTCGGGACCTCGCTGGCACTGAGAACAGCTTTGGTTCACTTTGGGGAGCTCTGGTCCTCACTTTGAGCATAGCTGCCTGGTTCCAGAGGGGAAGATGGTGCGCTGCCGGCCTCCTGGAAAAGCTTGCATTGGCTTCCCTCGTGGGAACTCAGCCATCCTGATCATCGGAGGAGCTCGGGACCTCACTGTTGTCGAGGATGGCTGTGGTACCTTTTGGGGGAGCTCTGGTTCTTCTGAGCATCGCTTCCTGGCTCCAGTGCAGATCCCTCAGCCTGCTAGCACAGATCCTTCTTCCTGCTGGCACAGACTTTGTAGATTCCACCAATGACCTTTGGGCCTTCCCAGCAGATCCATGAAACAGGTCCGCATGAGACGCTGTCATGGGCTCTGGGCCTCCAGTTGGATTCATGGGAGGCATTGTTATGAGCTCTGGGTATTCAGCTCATCTTATGTAGGACATTGTTGTGGGATCCAGGCCCTCAGCTGGATTCCTTGGTCTTAGTGTGTGGACAGATTTCCTGCACTCTTCTGTATACTGTTCTTTGGGTGACTATTATAAATAATCATATGAGGTATGTGTCCTGTACTATGTTGTTCCCCTTGGAAAATAAGCCCCAAACCAACACATATATCATAAGACTCAAGAATATAACCTAGAAAAGCTTTTGTATTTTGCATCAGGAGTCAAATATTAGAGTGACCACTTCATCAGTTTCTATATCAGTAAAATGTGATATTCTAAGGGCCCATCAGTCGAATATATAAATTGCAATATATTCAAAAAATGGGATAACGTACAATAGTGAAGTTAACAAACACAGGCACAGCAGCAATATAATCATAAATATAACTTTTGAGTCAAATCATGCTAGGATAAGAACAGAATAACACCACTAACTAGAAGGTTTAAATATGAACTTAAGCAATATAATTTAGGGAAACCACATTTAAAAAAATTATTATAGAATAAAGACAAGACAATAATAACAGGGGTTCTGGAAGAGTAACCTGGGAGAAGGATGTGAATGCACCCTGGCATCACTCAAGGCAGTGTCAATATCCTCAGCAATGAGTCCGTGAGAGGGTGGTATCTACACAGCTATTTGTAATCTTGATCCCTTGTATGTTCTCACACATTTTCATATTGATGAAGTATCTTCATGAACATATGTTCTTTTAAAAAATGGATACTCATTGCAACTCCCACACAGGCAACTTCAAGTCTGAGTAAACTATTTGTATCATTTATATTTTGGTAAAATTACAACAAATGTTAAGGAGATTGGATCTCAAACAGACCACATGAAGCATACATAGTTTGGCGTGATAACATAAAACAGTCATATCAAATTTGACTTAAAATATATAAATTATAAATGACAAAGCTCTGGTACTGAAGAAAGGTAAAAATGAATTTAGAAAAGAGGAGAATTGAAGTAAACCTACTGCAGAATAGGGTACATTCTTACTACTTCTGAGAGTTAAATCATACTTTTTCTGTTACCCTACTCTATTTTGACTTTTCCAGTGATACACTGTTATTTGCAACTATTATACACAGCTTGATCTTTACAGTTAGCCTCCCCTAAAGACAATCATGGCAGCAATTCTTACCACAGCACTGACTCCATGTTCAGTGCAGAAGAATTCGAGGTTGCCCTGAGTAACTTATTGATATTGGAAGGCAAAGATAATTTGCAAAGACCTGTGAAAAGCTACAAGGACTGGCTTGGAGCAGCTCCTACAGGTCAAACTATGACAACTGGACCATCAGAAGGAGATTGCTGTAAATTAGAAGCACTGAATCAGTAAAATATCTTAATTCCATAATGTTGCTCCAAAACCAACTAATACACAAGTTACAAAGCAACAACTACCAGTGAGAATGGAAATGTTATTATGCTCACATGCAGACAACATGGTCTATAGTGAGTTCCACACAACACCAGATGACTAGAGGGGGCCATCCTTGGATAAGACTCAGCGTCAAACCCACCCAGATTTGTGTGTCTGAAACCAGTGGAGATGTGGACTGCAATTAAATGTCAGATAAAAAGATGACTTATTATTCCTAGGACACATTGACATTTTTTACCCCCAGTTAAGTATCTAAGTTTTGCTGACACTGAATTTGGATCAGGAACATGAAAGTCCTGGTTTCTGAAACCTCCTGTTGCATGTATGGTATAGTCACTGTCGAGGATATTATAAAACCAGTTAAGAACCGTGACATTACAAGAATTGAATTTTCTTAACCACAAGAAACTTTTATGTCAACGACAATACTATTTACATGCATAGGTCCCTGACAGACCCAGGGGAACACCTGTCCCTCTCTGTCCTTCTATTTCCATGGCCGCTTAACTCATGGTAAGATATTGTAAGATATTATCTTTTTATTGTAAGATATTATTTATATTGTAAGATATTATCTTTTGATAACTGAAATATGAATTTTAAGCATATATTCATATTTACGTGTGTATCGAAAGCAAATGTATATGATTCCTTCTCACTAATCTATAATTTATCCAAAACACTGGGAAAAATACTTTAGCTGGAAGAAGGGGTCATATCTTGGTTCACCATTCGATGAAGGATGGTGCCGCCACCCTCAGAGAAGGTGGAGTGAAGTTCCGAGGCAGCAGAAGTCCTGGACCGGAACCCCGCCTCCCCGCCTTCTCCACGCTCTTCCCTCCGCTCGAGACTGGGTGCAACTCTCCTTCCCTTTCACGGCAGTTGGCCTGAGAGAGAAATACTGGGAAATACATACTTTGTGTGTCTAAGGCAAGCAAAGTTTCAAACCCCCTAAACTCAACACGTGGTCCTTGGGTGTCTAGCTCAATTTGGAAAGCAGGGGATGAGCTAACACAGCTCTCTTGCTGGAAAGATCTGTTGGCCAGGTGCAAGTCCATGCAACACCGTCTGAACGTTCTTAGCTTTTCTAAACTCCAGTTTATTCTTTCCTAAAACCCAGTGATGGAGAATGGGCAGATAAATACATTCTAATGAATTAGTATTCAACATGGAAATAGTCGTGGTAAATCTTATCCCGCCAAAGGCACACGCTGATAGCTTTCATGCTGGGTGAACTGAGAGTAATAATCTTCTTTTGGAAAACTTATTAAGACCCAAGATATTAAGTCAGTTTTCTCTTTCAGTGTGTATATGTGCAATAACAGCTTGACAGTTTTAATTGTGTTCAACAGCAGAAGTATTCCTCAGAGTGCCATCCAGCAGAACTCAGAGATCCTTTACCTTTATGTGGAAAAACTGAACTTCTCAAGGTGGGCGCTCACTAAGAAATTTTGTTTCCATTGGACAATCTTCTATAACAGCTAGAAATAAATTTCCTTCCTGGAAGACCTGTGTTGCTCTTCATAAGACTGGTGCTGAATTCTATGCACACACCCACAGAGTATGAACCTTTCATGTAGTTTTTAAAATTACTACAGGAGCACAAGACTGTGGCAAAAAAATTTCAACTAGGGAAGAACTTCAAATATCTGAGAGACATAGCCAAAATAATGTGACACATAAGAAGCCCAAGGCCTAATCCCCAGAACCTGCATCTATGTTACCCTCCACAGCAAAGAGGACTTCACAGATGTGATTATGGTAAGATTTGGTGCCCAGACTATCCTGGATGATCTCAAAGAGCCCAACATGGTCACAAGGGTTTTTTATAAAAAAGAGCCAGAAGATGTGACCATGGAAGGGGAGGAGAAAGAGAAAAAGGAGGAACAGAGACTTGAAGATGGTATCCTGTTGACTTTGAATGGAGGAAGGGATCACAAGGCAAGGAATGTAGGCAGCTTCTAGAATCTGGAAAGTGGAGGGAGTTGGATTCTCATGTAAGCCTGCAGAAGTCAGTGCAGCTTGCTGGCACCTACTTCTGACCCACAGGACTGTACAATAATAAACGAGCTAATGTGACTTGGTTTGTTACAGTAGCAATAGGAAACTAATGAGTCAAAGGAAAAAAATTACCAACTTCTAATCGTGAACAATAAAATGGCAACATTGTCCAGGTTTGAAACTCAAAGTGGAAACTCTGTCAATCAGAACTCACTGGTCACCACTGTGCCTGACATAGAAAAGAAACACAATAACATGTTACATACTTGAGCATTATGGAATAAATTAATTATAGTCATTCATATGTTGTTTAAACAAATATGAAACTTTCTCTTTTTAAAAAATGTAGATGTTGTGAAGGAAGATATGAACAATACTCAGTATCATGAACTTTAAAAATCTAGTGTCCTAGAGGTCTGATGTCTAGCATCTTTTATCATGCACATATGATCGTCTGAAGTCACAGAAGAAAAAGTACCATGATTTTAAGTATTCTCTCCATTTTCCTGTCCCCTCAGCTTTGCATTAAACAAACATATTCCACTTAGGAAATGCACAAATAGTTGAAGGTGGCATGAAGGTTGTAGCAAGCGTTTTTCAGGAGGAGTACGTTTTTGCATTTGAAATTAGCCATAGCTTAGCAATGCCAGCTTCCAAAACATTTAAACCTAGTGCAGTGCTGCATATGCTGTGGTGCTCGCTGTACCAAAACAGCACCAAGCAGGGCACCCAACAGGGTGGATAAGAGCCCAGAACATGCTTATTTTCTCATTTTTGCTGCTATTTAGAATTGTTTTCAGTTGAAAGCGCCACAGTTTTTATCGTAGATCAGTGTTGAGAAAGCATATGTTCTCTATGTGTAACTATGAGATGGCTCCTAAAATTATTGGGTTCATTATTATTACTATTAAAGATTCACTTCATAAATTGAAGAATAAGGAGGTCCCAGCTTTATCACCTGGCCTGAGTACAATTCACCCCCATTAGCTGTCAAAGGGGTGTAAGATTTATCTATGTCCCTCCGAAACTGTCTGGAGTAGTGAGACAGGGACTTTGTCTTCATGCCGGTTTAGGGCAGAGGGCAGCTTCTGATTGTCAGTCTGAGCATTTCAGCTATTTGCTGCTTAGTACTGACATCCAGGCATCTCTTTCTTCCCCGCAGTGGAGGTGGCCACATTTATTTAAAGAAAACATTCACATTATATAGAACAGCTGGGGAAAGTAGGTGGTTTAGTTTCCAAATGGATGAAAATGAATAAGGGTAGCATCTAAACAGGGAGTTTCTATTGTCTCCCTGGAGAGGAGCTTTCATTGCTCTGGGGTCAAAACTAGGGGATCCGAGGACATGCTAAATATTTTTCTGGATGTGTCTGCATACCTCATTTCTGCCTTTCCACTGCAGCTGCTGGGAGAAGTTTGAATGTACGATGGAGAGCTGACAGAGAATAAAGAACAGGCACTCTAGAGCAGAAACCATGTGGGTTAGTGCCAGCCCTGGCTGAGACACTTTGCATATAGTAAATATGGTCTCAGAGATTTGTAATGTGATAGAACTTGCAGCCTTGTTGGAATGACTAAGAGAAAACCCCTACTATCCTCTTCCACACTCGAGAAAGAGTAGCTGTGAACTAAAATTCACAGACATCTCCGTGCTGTTTGGAGCCTGCATTATATTTTCAGGCTCCACCTTTACTGTTTAAATTTGTGTCAGCTCGTCCCCTGTCTGACTTTGATCACAGCAGCCCCTGAAGACTCAAGGAACGCTGACCTCTAGATCTGCCCCATCCGGTGTCCCTTCTCCAGAAAAAGTGGGGAGTTTCTCTTAGTACAGAAAAAAATATGTAAGAAACAATTTTCTATGTAGAGAAGCTGAGAACTAGGTTACTACAAATTACCTGCCTGCTCGGGGACCCGCAAGCCTTAAAAGTAATGATAGCTTTGGAATTTTGACCAGTCTTCCTGCCCGACATGTGCCGGTCATCAATGACCACATTGCACATTTCCCTAATAGCCAAGGACTCCGTGACGAAAACCCTGCTGTAACTGCTTTGTTTGGCTGTCGGTAATTGAAAGGTATGGCTGCCCTCTGGTGGTGGCTGCCTTCCTCACCTCCAGATGAGATACAATTTTTCTCTTTTGTGCTTTTGTACCCAAGGAAGCTGACTAGTTAGCTCATTCGTTGTTTCTCAGGCTGTAGCTCCCTGTGCGGTCCTATAGTGAGCAGCAGCCACTGGCTTTGAGCCGAATTTTTCCCAGGCTAGTGGTATCTCAGGTAAGGTAAAATCCAGGTTCATCCGCATTTTCACCTGGATGCCTTCCGAGGGGCTGCTAATGTCCCTTCTAAAAAGAAAGAAACAGAGCTAACATTTAATCCAGCTGCAAGGTGGACAGGACAAAGCCATCTTGGTGCTACTTCTCAGGCATCTGAGTGTACAACTTACACTTCACAAGGCTCTGGAGCTCTTCTGTCCTGTCCTGTCGGGTTGCTCCAGTCTTTCTCATACGCTTTGTTCTCCCAAGTGAACATTTCTCACCTGGCTGGCTTCCATCCACTTCACATTCTATAATATAACCCAGAAATAATTTCCCCCAACCTGCTCTTTCTCAAATTCTATAATATAACCCAGAAATAATTTCCCCCAGCCTGCTCTTTCTGAGTTCACTGTTTTGGATGAAAACACCACAATTCACACTTTCCAATCTACGAAAAGAACTCTCCCCAGTTCTGGCCACCATTATTTCTGCTCTTAGCTGCTTTATTTTGTCTTCCCTTAGCAGGTGTGTCACCTTTGCTCCACAGCTGTTTCCTTCTGGATCCATCACAGCTGCCTTAATCGTATCTAATACACAGGTCTAACAGTAATAATCTTCATTTAAAAATAATTTTCACCATCTTCTTAATGAAATCAAAACTCTGGCAACTCATTCTGGCCCCTTCCCAGTCTGCAGGCCCCAACCTGCCTTCCAGGCTGATTGCCCACGTGGCCCCACCGTCATACCCATTACACCGGAGATGTTTTCCCTCTATATATTTGTCATGAAATATAGTGAAATTTCGCCCCTCCTGGTCAAATGTTATCTCTACTTTGAAAACATCCAGGTTTTCCTCCAAGTCACTGAATTGATGACTTGCTTAAAAGACACATACCATTCTGTTTCCAGGGTGCTGTAAACCCTCTCAGTGTTTCCTGGAATTGGAACCTTCTCTTATGATAAAACTTAATTCCAGAACCAACACATTCATGGATGTAGAGTAGGTACTTTAGAAATGCACTGTGAATTAAATCTAAATATCATCACCATTTAAAATTATGTGAACTTTTAAGAAACTATTGCCATTATAGTTGAGTCACCAAGATTTCTGCTGTTACGTTTTCATTCTTTCCAGCAGGTGATACAGGTAACATCTTGTGTTTTTCAAGGAATCAGTCCAGCTGTGCTCAGTGGCAGGACCACGTATGCAGAGCTGAGTACTGTGTCCTCTTACTATTTTTGTGACTTCTAAAGGGATAGTGCAATTTCTTCTGGTGCTTTGGATGTTGCTATTTTGTGTCTTCACTCTTTTATCAGTCTTGTTAAAATTTTAAAATTTGTCTTTTCTAACCACTAATTTTTATTGTATTGGGTTTTCTGTATGTTTTAATTTTTAATTTCATCCATGTGTGGGTTTATCTTTATTATTTTCTTCCTCCCGATTATCTGTATTTATCTTGCTCTTTTTTAGACTCTTGAACTGGATTAGAACATTGATTTGAGCTCAAAGCTTTCTCCAAGTGTAGGTATTTAATGACACATCTTTCTCTGATATGTTCACCTGCGTTCGATAAATTATAACATGCTGCATTTTATTTTTACCAAATTTAATGCAGTGTTTGCTTTTCGTCTCCCAACTAAGCTTCCACAGATTCTCAGAGATGTTAAGTGATTTGCCCCAAACCACAAAAGGAACAAGCGCCAAGCTACCGAATAAGATCTCTGTCCGAATGTTACTGATAACCACTATTTAACTTGAACTTGTGCAACTGTATTCCATCAGTGCCTGTGGCAATTAGGCATTTTTAATGTCTTGTTCACATTGGACTGATATAGTAAAATACTGTAGAGTGTGTTGCTTACAAAATAAACATTTATTTCTCATAGCTATGGAGGCTGGGAATCTGAGATCATGGTACCAGAATAGTGAGCCCGCTGGTGAAGGTCCTGCTCTCGACTCACAGATGTCTGCCTTCTGGCTGTGTCACACATGATGGGTGGGGAGCAAGGGGAGCTTTGGCACATTTTTCTAATAAGGACACTAATGTCAGCATGGCCTCACATCCTTGTGACCTCATCTTAACCAGATTCCCTTCTATTGGTGCCTTCTCCAAATAAGTTTTTGCTAGTAGAATGTGGTCTCTTAAAGTAAAAGCAACATTCTTCATGGTAGATATGCCTCATTGTCACCCCAAATTGGTATTTATGTTTCTTACCACCTTTGTTTTCAGCGATGGAAAGCATTTTATTGCAAGTGTTTCACTGGGACTTCCACTCATATTTCAGGATATTGAAGAACAAGAATTTCACTTATGAAAATGCTTAAAATGAAGAAAATTATAGGGTACTGATCCAAACACTGACTTGACACTGCTGGTGTTGGCATATTCTGGTTGTAAAGTAGCAGAACCAGTTAGTCAGCCCCACAGCGTGAAGTGCAAATGCATCACACAGAGTTCGCAAAATCAGCTGTGCTTAAGATGCTGAGACTGGTTTAGTGACAGACATTCATTTGATGGCAAAACTGTAGCTGCCCTCATTTTAGTGCAGTTGACGGCTTCCCCTGGTAAGTGCTGTTATCATGAACGATACGGCACTTATCACAGCAACTGTGCCAACATTCCCCTTCCACGCACACCACGCTCCGTGAGTCTCAGGTGAGGAATACTGGAGGGCTTCAGTGAAAAGTTTGAAATATTGTGACAGAAAACATATCTCCTTGCCCATCTACTGATGTGAAGGGTCTTCAAACACAGCACCAGGGAAGGTCTGATGCAGAATCCAGTTATAATACAGGGGTTCTAATTTTTGTGTCTGTAGCCACAAATCCCCACTTCCGCTTCAACAGAAAAAAATGGCCAATCAATCGCATTCCCATGAAGTCTGGGTGCTCCCAAAAGCAGGGTGATCACTTTGAGCACCTAAAAGTTTAGGACAGCCAGTTCAACTTGTATATCAAGAAAGCAAGAAGTTTTGGTCTAATGATATTTCAAATAATACACATGAAAATTTGTATTTCAAAGCATGTGTCATTTATCTGAAACATATTTATCTAGGAATCTTTTATCTGGCAAACCTACAGCAGAATCTTTCTTAGCACTGCATGTTAGGGAACTTCTGGCAATCTGGTGGAATTTCCTTGTCACAGAAACCATCAAAACTATCAGAAAGGTGGCGGGGGGGGGGGGGGGACATAATGAAGATTATGTTTTACAAAATAAAGGAGCACAAGTATCTTTTTTGTAAGAGTAAAGAAAATCAAGCTCTGTTTCTTACTTATATGGCAAAAGTATATTCCAGTTATATGCTAAACATTAATACACAAGACAAAGCTTTTTGTGAGATTGGTGTTGTTTCTCTAAAGCATTAATCCTCCAAGTTCACCCTCTGGGCCAGCAACATGAGCATCACCAGTGAACAAAGAACACAGATCATTTGATGTCAGGCCAGCCCGACACAAGGTACTGTGAAGGTGAGGGCCCAGGAATCCAAGCATAAGTTGGATGCGCAAGTTTCAAAATTACCACCGTATCCAGCAAGAAGCAACAGTTTCCTTGTGATAGACTCTCACAGTTGTAAGACTCATGCTTCTGACTACCCCTAAGTTCTCTAAATTTAGGGTGAAAGAGTCAGTAATCCTACCTCTCTCTCTTAATTTCAGCCAGACACCAACTCCAATAAATCTAATACTTTTCCACAAAGAAGCTGTCAATTTTGAGCAGACACCAAGTCTTCTCCCTTTAGTAAAGCATGTTGAAGAGGTGAGTGGATGGCTGATGTTCTGTCAGATGCCATCCTTGTAGTACAGGGGTTTCCCAAGTCAGCATTTTTCTTAGCTGAATCACTAGCAGTTTTATGTGGTTTTTGTCTAAATCAGAGCACCTAACCAAATACACGTATTGCCACTCCTTTAAATTGACTCTGGAACCAGTCCACTACAACAAAAGAGCAACAAAACAAAGGTGCACTGTAAAGAGACTGCGCCTTCATTGACTAAACACCTACAAAACAGACACCTAGATAGGTACTGTGACTTTAATTCATATGACCATCAGGAAAGCTAAAATTTCTTACCTTTGTATGAATAAAAAAGAGTACTCAGAGTGTTATATAATCTACCTGAGGTCACACAGTTGAGAAATAGCACAAGATAAATCAAATCTAGATCTACCAGCCTGCAGCTTCTACTGTTTTGCCCATTGACATTTTTGTTCCTAAAATAAGGTCTTCCAGGGTCAAGCATGCAAGTGAAATGAACTGATTAGATTCAGTATGAACATAAACTGTTTCCCCCACATCGTCTGATTTTTTTTTTTTTTTTTAGTTTTTCTCTGGTACCGGGAACTG
>NW_004955424.1:25874090-25907003 GCF_000276665.1 Chinchilla lanigera | reverse complement strand
TAAAGGTATGTTGATACATTCTCCAAATATTCCTCTTTGAGATCTACTTTAATTTGCATTTTCAGTTAAGTCTAGTTATTTGTCATCACAATGATCATTCATCCTTCTTAACCTAGACAGAAGGGGCAGTCAGTGCATTCCCTTTCCTTTGTCATTTAATCCTGTGCTACCCCCAAGTAGTTATTGAACAATTTCAGGTTTGCTTTCACTGAATGACAAAACACTTGAAGTGAGAGTTACGTCTTCTATTTTGGTGGCAGTTCCTTGAGAGGAATTAGGAATTGCGAGCCATCCTGCCTGGGTATCGACTGTTCATAATTCAGGGTCTGTTTTTCCAGTTATGAAAAAGTTTTTGACCAATCAAGGGCATCCTAGGCATGCAGACTGAAAATGCATTATTCAAGTCTTTTAGGAGTTGTAGTATAAAACAGAAAAACACAGGAGAAAACTTCTTTTTGAGAAACGCACTGATACATTGCTGTTAGAGGTGTGAGAAAAGACACTAACTCTTTATGTAAGAGTTACAAAAGTTGAGCACAAACTAGACCTTGTGATATAACAAGATTTTTTTTTTTTTTTTTTTTTTGGTTTTTCTCCGGTACCAGGAACCGAACTCATGACCTTGCGCTTGCCAGGCAGGCGCTTTTGCCGCTGAGCTAAATCCCCAGCCCCTATAACAAGATTTAAACTGAGGAAAAAATTGTCAAGATACATGAGGGTTGAAATTTTAGGCTGAAGGAATTTAATCTACGTGTGTAAAGAATGAACATAAGTTTGGGGACCACATATAGTTCAGTATCATTAAAACATAAGAAGAGAATATTCAGTGGGTTAAATTATGCCCCGCAAAAGACATCTCCTCATAGTAACCCTCAGAACCTGAGTGTGACTGTCTTTGGAAATGTGCCCTATGCAGTGCAGTTAAAGCTCTAGATGTGAGATCATCCCAAATTTAGGATGACCCTAAATTCACAGCTGGTATTATAAGGAAAAGGAAAAGAACCCTGAATGCACAAAGGTGGGGAGAAGAGGACCATTGAAGACGAGGTAGAGATGAGGGTTGTGCAGATTCAAGCCAGAGAATGCCAAAGTTGCCTAGCATCTAAGGGAAGCTAACAGTAACACAGGGTGCAGGTTCCTTCAGAACGTCCAGAGACAATGAAAATGGCAGATATCTTCATTGAGAATCTAATAGTAAATGAATAAATTTTTGTTGTTTTAAGCTGCAAAATTTATGATAATTTGCTATCACTGCCCTATAAAATTAATGCAGCAGGAAATTGAGAAGCATAGTGATTGAACATAAGACTAGACTGGTAGCTCAGCTTCAGATTCAAACAGGTTTGGAGATGCTACGTGCTCAGCAACGTGGTCAATCTTTGTCCTGCTACAAAAAACACTGAAGAGTTTTGAAGAAGATACTAAATGATCAGGGTGGAGTGTTGGAAAGGTTGTTATGGTGCCAGGGTGAAAGTGAAAAGCTGAAAGAATAATACTCAATCTTAGTAGTTCAACTGGGACAACAAGGTCACTGGCAGCAGGGACAGAAAAGAGTGACAGGACATAAGAAAAAAAAAAAAACAAAAACACAGTGGATGGGCCCTGGGCTTGTTTGGGAATGAAATGTAATAAGGTAGTACAACGTGTCATTTACATTATATGTACTATTTTATAGCAATGATATGCATTATTTTGTAGGCTAATATGTTTACTTAGCCATATACTTGTAAACATAGATCAATTACTTTAAATATTTGTACCATCATTCAATAACTGAATTATATACCTTCACAGACAGAGGTTATGATTCACATAAACAAACTCATTGTCAATTTTCCAGTATTTCTGTCTTAATTTTTAACATTCCTGAAGAAGTATGTTTGCAAACTTCTATGAATGTGATTTCTTTTGACAAAGTTCCCAGACACATATTGATTACAATTTTTAAAAATTTTTTAATATATCCCATTTCCCCCTAATGTTACTCTCAAACAAGAATGCTGACATTCCTGAAATGAGGATTACATACATTTGACAGACAAGCAATGATAGAATACTATTGTTTTATTTGTATTTCTCCAATTATCAGTTGGCTGATTATCATTTTTGTATGATCTGTACACTGGCCTTTCTATAAATCTTTCCACACGCTTGATTACACTCTGTAGTAACTTTGAAAGTGAGTCTTTCTTCCGGTGATTCCTAAAAGACATATTATATATTTAGTATTATGATTCTTTGTCAATAAGTCTTCTAGATATTTACCCACCATTTTCATTTTTAAATTTTTATGTTCTCTGTTGATTCATGTTAAGACTTATTTTTTAATAATTTATCAAAATGTCCCTGTATGGATGATACCTTCCAATATTGTGTTTAGAATTATCTGTTTACTCCAAATATTTTTACTATGTAGTTGTGTTTTCTTTTAGTACTTTTGGATACAAATACATTTTTATGTAGTTAAGAACTTAACACTACAGTTGAAGCCACAACAGGTTAACAACACCTAAGAGTAGTAATTCTGTGTACAGTGCAAATGATTCCTTTACTGCTTGGTAGCAAATGGGATGATTGGAGTAAAAGCTTTATTCTAATGGATTCTCAACAATAAGGGATGTTTGAAGACAAGAAACGTGAAAAACTCTTTTGAAGATTTGCACTTTGGGCTACAATGGAGAATGGTGATAATAGCTGAAAAGTATGTGGTTTGAATTACGAGATCTCTAAAATAATTCTTCAGTCCTCCATTTTTCTAGAATGTCTTAGCTACTTTTCTCATTCCTGAGACAAAATACCTGGTGCCCAAAGTTAAGGAAGGGAAGATTTATTTAGTTCACAGTTTGGAGGATTTCAGTCCATAATCAGCTGGCTCCAAGTCAGGGTGGAATGGCAGAGGGGCAACAGTTCATGGTGGTGGAAGACAGCAAAAGCAACAAAAGAGAGAGAGACCAGGACAAGCCTCATTCAGTCCCTTATATTGTATCCAGTCTACTTGGACTAGGGTGGCGCCAATCCAATCAGTGGACTGATCCAGCACACCCACCCTTTATCCTAGCACACTTAATCCCAGCATTGCACTACAAATCGGTCACACACTCTAGATTCAGCCACCTCCAAAGAAAAAACCCTATGACTGCATGAAGCTTTGAGGAACATCTAACGCAAACTATGACATGAGAGTAGGATGGAATAGAAAGGCAGGCATGGATACGCATTGGAAGACAGTAGCTACACCATCCACATAGAGTGTCCTCCCCAAGAACCCACAAAATTCTATAAAAATATAAAACATGTAGATGTACACAGCAGTCTCAGAACATAGAACTATGTTATTTGTAGGTTAGATGATTTGACAGGTGTCTGGGAGATAACAGAGTGGATGGCTCCCAAAAGGCAAAGGAGATCACAACTCAGCTACATAAGCACCATTCTTCACAGTATAGCCAAGAGCAGAGTGACTATGGGGGCTGCTCAGAGGAACCAAATAAGGTTCATCACTGAAGGTGAGTAAGAGAACAAACGTTCATGTGTGTGGCTAATGTCTCCAGCCCCACTCGCTAATCACTGCAGAAAATTTATCTAAACAATCCTCCAGGAAGATGAAATGGATAATTGGAAAGAAGAGAATGACAGAACCTGAGGTGTACCTGGGCTTCCAAAAACACTTGTTAATAGGGTCATTGGATGAAATGCAAAAAAGCATAGGATGTGTGAATTTCTGAAACACAACAAAAATTGCTTTAGAATAAATATTTTCCAAATATTGTAATGAACAGTCATGCTAAAATAGTTGTTATTTGCTTGAATTTCACATTTAACTAGGCTTCTTGTATTTTGGTTTGTTAACTCCAGCTCTACACAGTAAGCAAAACTGACCTGTTTGGAAGTTGTATCCTTTTACATAAAAGGTGGCTTAATGACAAAAACATGCATTTACTGATAAATGTACTTGCCTCATATTGAGGTGAAAAGTTGTAGGAAAGAAATCCACACAAGAGCGACCAAAACATCTGCTCTATTCCTGGACAACTAATCCTTCAATAAAGCAGTTGACCAAGAAAAAACCATCAACATCTGAGGAAAGGCAAAATAGAAGGCCATGATGGGAAACAAAATTGGAACTGTTTTTAAAAACATGAACAGTGAAAGAAAGTGTTAAAGGGAGTTTGAGCTAATATTCTAGTAAATGTCCTGAAGAAGAGCATACCCATGAACCAGAAGGGAGGCATGCGAAATAGGGAATCACAAAGCAGGAAGAGTACATAGGTATGAAACCTCAGTGTGTAAGAGATACAGTGTTTCATTAAATAACAGATGGATAGAGTGAAAGGAAGAATTAATAATCTGGAAGTTAGAGTTGAGAAACTATTCCAAAGTATAGACAAAATGAGGAAGGAGGAAGAGGGGAGAGGAGAGAGGGAGTGAGGGGAGGGACAGCGGAAGGAAAAGGAGGGAGAGAAGAGTGAAGAGTGGGTAAGAAGTAGGTGAATGGAGGCTCCGTTCAGAAAATTCACCGTTCAGCCACTGAAGGGAAACGAGATGTGAGAGTCCAACCCCCAAACTGAGGAAAAACCAGAAAATGGGCACTGTCTCAGCAGTAGCCAAGAAAAGATGATAACCTTTACCTTTCGGTCAGAAAAAGCAATTCAGTATTGGGGTATGAGATGCAAAAGACAGTGGGAAAAAAAAAAAAGGAAAAGAAAAAGAAATTAACCTGGCTACTTTTTAACCTGGTCTTAAAATGCTAAACATTCTTCAGCAAATAAGGCAACTGTAATTACTTAACATTAAAACATGGAAACATTTTTAAATAGACTAAAATCTCTTATTTTAATTAATCTAGAAAAGGATGATTTCTGTGAAATATATAAGTTTAATAATTTTTATGTCATAGCTGATAATGGTTAAGAGGATTAAATTTTGCAATTACTTTGGAGACAGTCTTTATTGAGCTTTGCACTAATCTCTAGTAAAACACAATAATTAGTTAAGTGTTGTATTACTTTAAAATTTCCCTTGACATGAATAGTTTATTCTCCTTTATGAAACAATACTGTTCTTCACTTCTTGTACTTATGATTTTGGTAAGTATGTCTAACACATATAATACCAACAAAGAAACAGATAATTCATCCCTATATAATTCCAAAATAAAATCTCATGGAAAAAATGAAGACAGACCACTATATTTGTTAAGTAGAACACCTCCTCAATTTCAGTTGATACAATAGAAATCTTATTTATTTTAGCAAGTTGATTATATCCTTCAAAAAAGAAAATATAGTATTCCTATTTTGAAATCATATTAACACTATGAAATAATCCTTGTGGATATCAAGAGATCTTGACACAGAGAATAGTTTCTAGATAATTCATCAATGACAAAATCACCAAGAAATTAGTTTTGCTTTATTTTTATGCCTGATATATATACATACATATATAGTGTATATATATTTGTATATGTAAAACCTTTTGAATAGCTATTTACTTATATCTATATCTCTTTTGATGTCATTATAAGCATTAAAAAATAAAAAGTAACTTTCATTAAGTGGGAAAATAATTTAGTACCAAACCTTTTAAAATACATTTTAATATCATCTTAGTATACTGCTTTTCTTGTTTTTACAGAAATACTCAGTGTAGAACAGAAGAATAAATATTTGAATGCCATGGAAGGATGTTTCAGATGCCATAACTTACTTATGTTAATTCAAAACTAAAGAACAAGTAAAAGCCTGTGTTTTCCCTCTCATTTCTCACACAGCAATATGAGCTCCAGAAGAGCAAACTATTACCTTCCCGTATTCACACAGTTGTTCCCATTGCATGTTTACTGCTGTCAACCAAGAACGTGCAATAACACCGGGTATAGTAAGCCGTTCAATAAATGCATGGACAAGTGGAGCTTTGCTTTATTACGTGTGATACGGTTCCCTTTTTTGGCTACAAAGAATGTGAGAAAGCCTTAAATATATTTACAACAATTCCAAGCCGAGTGTGGTGGCTCACGCCTATAATCCCAGCACTCGGGAGGCTGAGGCAAGAGGATGGATCGTTGTCAGTTTGAGACCGACCTGGGCTACAAAGTGAGCTCAAGGCCAGTCTGAACTGCACAGGGAGATCCTGTCTCCAAAAAACAACAACAACAACAAAAAACAATTCCAGCATGTTTCAGTTATTGGCCAGTTACAAATTTTAGTGCATAAACTTTCCCATAGTGATGAAAAGAATTCCAAAAAGATAGTAAACTAATGGACTTAGAAAAATCATCTACATGAGAGAAAAGAGATCTTAGCAAGTGTGATTTTTTGAATAAACTGCAAAATAAACTGAAAAGATCATTCCTTGCAAAAAGGAATAAACTATTTCTGAGAAAGTTGAAATGGATAAGATCAAGAAAACACATGTTAAAAAGAAAAGTAGGGGCTGGGGATTTAGCTCAGCGGCAAAGCGCCTGCCCAGCAAGCGCAAAGTCGTGAGTTCGGTTCCCGGTACCAGAGAAAAACCAAAAAAAAAAAAAAAAAAAAAGTAATTAGTTTTTAAAATAACATTTTGAAAACAGTAGATATGAGACCAAAAGAAAACTTTATTTTGCTCTTTCTTTTACTACAAAGAGTAAAATTGGACCCTTAAGTCCAGGGAATTAAATATTTCTATACATTTTTAATTGAGAACTATTCTTTTCTAGCAAGGCTTCTTTCCATTGTAAGATATTTCCTTCTTTAATTATCTACAAGGGATTTGTGAAACAAGGACTTGTGTACAAGTGACTAATTAATGCATCTATTGCTTGGCTCAACATTAATAATTATTTGGTTACTCATGCTGAAATTTTCACTTAAATTTAGTCAAGTTTTTCAAAAAAGCAAAGTTTGCTGTTTCATGAAATATAAAATGACAATCTTGCTTTTGAAAAAGATGTAGCATTTTAAATGTATGCTATCTATCTACCACTCTAGTATGTTTGGAAATTATTAGGAGATTTAAGTAATTATTATATAAATATGATTAAAATATGAATATACTATGCTATACCCCTTGATATATATTTGAATGACTACTCAGCTGTTCTGGTAGATGTTAGTGGTCTCAAATGTTGGCATAAAATTTTTATTTTATTACTGATTTTATTACTTTATTATTAGTTGGTGTTTGTAGTAAATAATTATTAAATTCAGAGTGTGGAGTTAGTACATGTAAAAAAAAATAAATGCACAGCTATTCAAAAGGATCTGTAATAAGATAAAGGCACATTTGATGAGCTAAGGGTGGTCCTATTCAGTGGCTGTGTTAATGTCTTCAGCAGATGTCTTTAAATTCTTAGTTGCATTTTGCTAGCATTGCTCCCTGACTATCTCTCTCATTCATACTAAGAAGTAGGGTCTTATGCTAAACATCGAAGTGTTTTGCCAGGTGACTTGTCTCTCCGAATGAAAGAACTCAGTTTCCTGTGCTTCCTGGGCAGCAGAAACAGGCAAACCTGGAGAACAGTGAGATGAATAAAATTATAAACAGTCCATCCTTCCAGCAGATTGGTGGGTGCTAAGCCCTCAGGTCCAGAGCGCAGTTCTGGGGCACCTGGGACTCGGCTGTTCATATTCCAGAAATTGTTCTGTGGAGAGGAGTGCACAATAATAATTCTGTTTAAAATGTAGTGTACTGTACATTTTCTCCACATTCTCACCATAAAGTACATGTTCTTTAAAAAATTGAGAAATCAGAAATAAGACTATAAAAGTTTTATGCAATATACCTTCCATTATATATTAAGCATTATAAATATATAATGTCTTTCCAAGCTTTCTTTCCTTGAAAAATACTATTGAATTTTTTTCTCTAGCAAAAGAACTGCTATTTTTTTAATTCCCCCTTCCCAGTGTAGGGTTTTACGACACCGGCTGTAATGCAGACTGGTCCTATTTCCTGGAACGCTCAAGGAGGGGAAGTTATACCTGTGAATTGTATTATTTACACAGATGCGATGGATGTATTTTCTCTAAATTATCAAACCAGAGAAAAGCGACGTGGAGATTTTTAAATGCGAATGCAGCTCCCTTCGCCTCCTAAATCTCTTTGAGAATGACTTATTTGTATTTGGTAGATGCCAAAGATTCCGGGAAAAACCCACTTATTTTGCTCTAATTTTCTATTTTTATTACCTTTGTCTTTTAAATCACAAAACTTCAAGTTGAAAATCATCAGTAATGAAGGATGAGATATAGGTCTGAAAATATTAACCATCTTCACTTTCAAAATTGTTTTCTGATATCTAATTTTATTTTATATTTTTTAAGCAATGCTTAAAGAATATGGGAAGCAAACTGCCACATCCTTTCCATTACATCATGTCAGAAGCTGTTTTATTGCCTTGAAAGTAGTGCCATCTAGTGGTTATAACGTATTATTACCATGGGCATCTGGATTGCAAATTGAAAACATCTAATCATACAGTATCAAGGGGAGTTTACAGTAACTGAAATTCACTAAGTCACTTTCATGCATCTATTCCTCTGCCAATTACATTCCCAACAGAAAGTGATTTTTTTAAAATTTGAAAGCCTTGCCTGTTATTGAATAAGAGAAAACACCACTTCACCCTTGGGGAAGTTAAGTAAGATTACAGACTCTGAAGCTTGTTAGTAAAAAGACACCCTCTGTGTATTATAGGAACGGTCAAGTGCAACATTTCCTGCCTATATCAGTAGTAATGTGTTTTCCAGACAGAAATTATTTGTTCTATATTTGTTTTTCATTTCATTTCCAATGTCTTTGTCTAAAACCCATATTTTGATTATGAATCAAAGAAATGTTGTGAACTTTCAATCAGAGATTATCTGGTTCATATTATAATACTTAGTTAAACTTGCCATGTGGACAAATGATGTCTTTAATAGTGCAGTTTATGAAGCAGTTTTCATATGCACTAATATTAAATTCTCATCATTACATATTAATATAATTTCCATTTTACAGCCAAGTAAACATAATATATTTAAGTAAAGTAGCTAAGTCATGCCTGAGAGCCAATGAAATCAAATAGATGAACTTGTATGCCCACTCCTGTCCTACTGAGATCTGAGGGCAAATAACACACAGCGCCATGTTGGTTCTCTGCACAAAATGACTCTCCAAGATTAGACTGAATAATAATGAGAACTGTAACAGTACCAACTCCCATCGCTACCACGGAGTGCTACCGTTTGGCCGCCTCTACTTCTCTGCTTCATTATCTTTACTAGTTGAAGTAGAGGAGGGTCTGAAGTACAGAGGGGTTAAATTACCCCCCCCCCGGTCATAAGACTAGTATTAGTACACATTTGTTTATATATTTTGTCGCCCTTCTGCCAGCATGTGTAACATGTAGAACATAAACCCAAACTTTAAAATAGAAGTGGCTTGTGTGTGTATTTGCTTTGTTTTTATTAGAAAATTTTAGAAGGAATTTTATTTTGATTTGATTAGTTTAATATTGCTGGTGCTTTTTAAAAATGAGATCTGCTGAAAATAGCTCTAGAAATGGAATTAGAAGATTTATATTCTTACTAAACTCAATCTCTCATAGAAGACTGTTCTCAGAAAATTAATTTAATTTAGCAGAGTTTTTATTTCTTCACCAGTAATTCAGAAAAACAATCATTTCAAATTGTCTATAAACAATTATATTGAATTTTTTTTTTTCTTTTGGTACCGAGAATCAAACTTAGGACCTTGTGCTTGCCAGGGAGGCACTTGTGCCACTGAGCTGTATCCCCAGCCCTTGTCTATAAACAATTGTAAGAATAAATAAAATCATACATGTAAAGCATTTTGAAATGTCAAAGCACCATGCTTTATAGCATTAATAATATCCCTTAGTTATTGTGCACTGATAAGGTCTGCAATCTCCTGAATGAGTGTACTGTGAAGGCTAAATAAAAAGAGGCAAATGGAATGATTTCAGAGCCCCAGGAGGATCAAAGCCCTCTCACAGAATTCGAGATTCTCTCAGGGTAAAGACCAAGACCTTCTCCAGGTGGCCCATATTTATTTGGTTATCAGAAGGGAGGGGAGCACTCAAGTAGGGCAGAACCACTTAAGGACTTCCCCAAGTAAGGTATGAAGTTAATCCACTGAAGAATGAGATGCCTGAGTCTACAGCCTTTATCTAGTTGAGATCTGACCCAGGTTTCCTTGGCTGTGATTTTGTCTTGTCCTTTGAGGTTTTCTGGCTTCATCACCACTACAGGTTCTAGTAGGGATTAGTGACTCACAGAGGTTCACTTAATATGAGTCCACCATTTCCAGACAAGGAGCCTAGGCCTTGGACAGATTCACAAGTGAACATGGAAAGCCAATTGGCTAATATTAAATCCTGCTCAGATCCCCTTTGTAGTGGTCTCCAACAGTGCTAATTTAGAACGTTATTATAACAATTATATATCCATGAGAAAAATTAAGCTGGTTCTCTTGTTTGGACAGAGGTCAAAAGATAACTTGCATTAAATAAGCTTTTGTTGAATCCTTCAAACTGCTGGTATGGGATCCTTTTTTAAAAAATCCAAATTTTTTTATGAAATTAAGGGAGAAGAAATTTCTAGAATGCAAACTTTTGGGTAAAATACATACAGATAGATATTTACATTTATACTACTGTATAAATACAGTACATGTGACCACATCTTCTGAGCGGTGGCTTTGTTACCATGAAGGAATTAAATTCTACAAATCGGGGCTGGGGATTTAGCTCAGCGGCACAGCGCCTGCCTGGCAAGCGCAAGATCGTGAGTTCAATTCATGGTACTGGAAAAAAAACAATAAATAAATAAATAAATAAATAAATTCTACGAGTGCTTTAAAGGTAATATTTTATAGAAAATGTCAGGAGTTATGATTGATTTGTGAAATCACCACTCTATCCATTAAGCTGGATGTTTTGCTTTATCTGACCAGCCCCTTAATAACATGCACATGTCACACAAGCGTAGTTTCTTATATGCCTAATGTTACCCTAAAAATAGAAAACTACTTTTAAAAATTACAGTGTTTTTTTTTGTTAAACAAGAAATATGAATTAATTTACATGGAACTGTGTAGAATATCTGCAGTATTTTAGGAGTAATATATTGTGAAAGAGATAGAGAGCAACCCTACAGATGTCAATAAATTAACAATGTTATGGAGTAAATGTGCTTATACATGCAATAGTCTGTTAAATATTTAAAAATTACTTAATATTCATCTTCAAGCTTTTACTGATAACTTCCTTATCGCTTTTATACCATTCAGGATGCTGATAGGAAAATTACAGCGTAATCAAATTCAGAAATCTGAGGATTATTTAAAAAGGGACACTTGGCTAAGATTTGAGAGGGCTGTCATTATAATGAACAGCGTGGCAAAGGTCACACTTTAGCTCTTTAGCCTCTGACAGAGTAAGGAGGGCAGTCACTGGAAATGGAAAGAGAGAACAGCAGAGAAAGTTATCACAACCTGCTGTAACTGGTACTGTAAAATGGAACTTTAAAAATTAGATTTTTTTTTCCCTTAAAGACAAGTAACTTCTCCAAACTTCCTCCAGCATAGGGGATAGAGAGACTCCCCACTTGAGTGTACGGACCTCGCTGGCCAGTGGCGCTACCTGGTAGAATATAGTCAAAAGATTCAGCCACAGATGATCCCATGGGGAAGAAACTGGGACTGGAAGCCTAGTCTCAACCTCTGCCTTCCTCTGTCAGACACGGGGCACCAGGGTTGGACACAGCCGAGTCAGGGAGCAGTGCTTAGGCAAAGTAGTCTGTGATAGTTAACTTTCTCTATCAACTTGACTAAGTGATGTCTAGGGTGGTAAAACATTATTCTGGATATGTTTATGAGGGTGGTTCTGCCAAAGATGAGCATTTGTGCCAACACACTAAGTCAGGCACAGCCACAAAGCCAGTGTGGGTGGCATCATCTAACCTCCTGTGGAGGGCTAGGATAGGAGAAAGGCAAGGAAGGGCAAACTTGTTCTCTCTCCGTATGTGTGGCATCAGGCTTCTCCTGCTCTCAGATGGGCATTGGTGGTTTTTGAGCTTAGCTGCTTGCATTCTCAGACCTTACGACTTGGACTAAATGACCCCCGAGCTCTCTTGGCCCCAATCAACAGACAGAAAATGTGGGACTGTTCAGCCTCTGTAATCATAGGTGCCAGATCCCCTAGCAAACTTCCTTCTGTATACAGCCTGTTGGTTCTTTCCCCAGAGAACTCTGACCAATACCAAGTCAGCCAAGGAGACGCACACAGGCTCAGCCTCCAGGCGGGCAGAAAGGCAGACAGCATCTCTGGAGGACTGAAGGAGAACCACCTACTTCTAGTAGTCAGGCAGCTGTCGGCTCTGACTCAACTGCTATAGCCATCATGGGCCAGTCTGGGACCCTGCACCTCCATTCAGCGCCACTTCAGGGAGAGCTGCCTGAAATCGCCTCGTGGAGCACTTGCAACCTGCAAGCCAGCAGATACTACAAACCTAGCTGGAGTAACTGCTTTCTTCTAGAATCCCACTTGGCAAGACTGACAAGCACATGCTAGTTCTCCACATCGTAGCAGTAAAATGTATATAGCTCAAAGGTTTCAATCTGACATGATTTATTAAATGTGTGAGAGACATTCTGTGGAAAAGGAAATGCAGTCATTTTTAATTTTTTTTCCTGGAGACAAGTTTTTCCTCTGCACTCAGCCGGGGCAGGAATTTCCTGTGTAGCTGGGAACTTGTGATCTTCCTGCCTCAGCCTGCTGAGAGGTAGGATTACAGGTCTGCATCGTCACAAAATCAATCTTAAGTACACGTTTCCTGGCTTTTATAAGTTCAAACAGTATGAAAGTAAGACTGATATTGATGTCCTTAGTAAGTGATTTTAACCAAAACAAATGTATAACAACAGAATTTTACGTAAATTCTCACGCATCCACACAGTGCAGCCATAAAAAAGGCTAGTGCCTCAGTACAAAGGAAATTTATACACTATTACTGGTCTAAGATGTATTGAGGTAATGATCACTGAAAGGGGTGAGAGGCAGAATTATAGATAGATTTATTCTAACAATCTATGTATGCAGTGTTGGATGTAATTATAAATACAAATTTATTCTATTCACACGGAGAAATACTGGAAGGATAATGCAACAACTAACAAAAATGAGTCTTTGTATGAGACAGAAGAGATGCGTCTTTACCAAGTAGTGTGTTTTTAACAATATTTTATTATCTTGAAAATATTTTGAATGTCATAAGTATAATAAAAAGGGAGTAAGTTAATAGTATTACAGGCCAAGATTTGAAGTGTGAGAATAAAAGATATAAAGTATGAAATAAAATTAAGTTATGAAATATTAAATTAGAGGAGGACTTACAAAATAAATTTGTGATCAAAACACCTGAAAAGCAACAACAAACTAATCACAATGAGGAAATAAAACGCTCTTCATACCTGTCCTTTCGAAAAGTACCTGGGTCTTCTCCGGGCACATCTAACTCCAGGTGTGGAGAGGAAGCATCGAGATGACCTGGATGTTTGTCAGAGAATCGCGAAGGTGTATTAGAAAAGGCAGTCACTTGCGTGCTGTCATCTGGCGCGTGCTCAGCCGTGTACCCACAAGTCCTGGACTTGAAACACTTCCTTATGAAAAGGTTAACAGCTCTCACAGCACACATGGAGGGCGTACCGCGGTGTGGGCCATAGTTTCCCAAGCTTCAGACGCAGTGCGCGCTCCGCCATGCTGCTCTTTCGTGTGCTGATCATCCGGCTCCCACCCGTCCTTGCGCTGTCTGTGTTCCAGGAGTGGAGGGAACAGGTTCATTCCCTGCAGCCCGGGAGGACGCAGGCAGAGAGCGCTTTGTTGTCAGCTGCAGGAAGAGGCCTTTGTTCTGATGCGTTCTGCCCACTTTTTAAGGTGATCTTCCTTTGTCTCTGTCCTGTATGTCCGTACAGCACTGATCCATGCAGTACCTGCGTGAGTGGTGGGTTTCTTCGGTGAACCTGAGCAATGAAATATTGTAACATCGGAGCATTACTCCTATCGGAATGCAATCCCTTCACGGAGGTGATACCAGGTGTCATTTGCTGGGCAAAGTTATCAACACAGAGTAACCAGCATGCAGAACTGCCCTGTTCCCAAGATGGGGTGATTTGAGCATCCAAAAAGGTTAATGTATTTAATAGAAATTTGTCAAATACATTTAAAAATGTGATTTTTTTTTTGAAACACTATAGTCTCACTATGTAGTGAGACAAGCTAACTTCAAACTCACTATGTAACCTAGGCTAGCCTCAGATTCACAGAATTCTTCTGCCTCAGCTTCTGTAGTGTTGAATTTTCAGGCATATGCCACCACACATGGCTAAAAATGTGAATTTTTGATAACACTTTTTATTAAGAAATTTAACAAACAAAAAAGGTGACAATTAAAAGCACTGGAAATAACTAAGGTACCAATGACTTTCTATGAAAATTAGAAACTAAGAAATAGGGCCAGGAATATAGCTCAGCGGCACAGTGGCACAGCGCCTGCCTGGCAAGCGCAAGGTTGTGAGTTCCATTCATGGTACCAAAAAAAAAAAAAAAGCTAAGAAACAATTGAGCACCTTTCTTCTCTCTTTATATAACATGTTAATGTAGAAAACATGTTTACCAAAAAATTCCTTTTAGCAAATACAGTGGAGATTGTAACAATCAAATTGTTATAAACTTTCATGATAATTGATTCAGGCAATAATCACTTACTAAAAAATTGAGGGACAATTTTATAATGGAGGGATCTATGATTAATATCAGTATCATTAAAGATGTAATAATTCCATAAAATAGAAAAAAGTGATAAGATACTTATGCAATGCATGTGTAGCACACAATACCAACAATAACGTTCTTAACCAAAATGTTGAAGCTGGAAGTAATCAGGCCTCTGGGATAACTTTTTCTTCTAGGAAATCTTAAAATGGTGTGGAGGCAAACAGAAAACTGAAGAATGTGGTACATTTGCAGGGTAGCCTGGTTAATAGAAGTCACAGGGAAGATGCACAAAGGATTTCGGAGATTTTGCATTGCTTAGGACTCTTAGAGGAGCAGATGCATCACAAGTAGGTAAGTTCACAGGATCATTTGGGAGTCAGTGGCCATCTGCCTGCCGGAGAGCTGCAGGAGCAAGCCGTTGCTCAGTCCGAGAAGGTGGTAACCATGGGCAGGTGTCATCGAGTATACAGCAACAGTCTGAGACTAAAGGCCTGGGACACCCCAGGAGCGCCACTAGCATGAGTCTGTGTTGGAAACTGGCATCTGATGTCTGCAGGGGATGGCAGCAGAAGACACACTCAAGTAGAATGGAGTTCCTTGAAATGCATACCAATTTCCTCCTTTTTTCCCTTATTCTATCCAAGCTACAAACCCAAAGTCAGGGCTGATCTTCCCCTTTCAGTTTGCTGACCCACATTCCAGTCACCTCTGGAAAGAGCCTCAGACACCCAAAAGTGTGCTGTACCTATCTGCTAGCCATTCCTTTATCCGGCCAAGTTCACGTATAACAATTAATCATCACTGGCACCTCGCAAAGAAGGGAGAAATGAAGGAAAACAGGAAGAGATGTTTGACATAATTAATTATCAGAGAAATATAGATGATATCAGCAACTATTCACTAACCACCTATGAGAATGACTAAAAGAGTAATTATTCCTAATGCTTTTTTTCTGGAGTATGAAATTTTTATAAATATTCAGTTAAATTCTTTGTTCTCAGTACTTTGTAAATTGGATTCTCTTTTATAGTCTCAGTGTCAGAGGTTTCTGTCCATGGCAGCTGGTCCATTACTTTAAAAACTAGGAGAGCAGTACCTCACGGCAGAATGGTACAGAGTGTCAGAATTGCTCTGCCAAGGCAGCCAGGAGAGAGAGAGATACAAACAGAGGAGAGGGGTAGGAAAAGGGGGCAAGGGAAGAGAGGGGGAGGGGGAGGGGAGAGAAAGAAAAGGGGGAGGCAGATGGGAGAAAAGGGGACAGGCGGGAGGGGAGAGACAAGTGCTCAGTACCAGCTGTAGACAAAACACCCTACAAAGTCACTTCCTCCAGCTATACCTAAGTCCTCCTGCAATTTCCACTACCTCCCAGTGCCCATCTGAGGAGGACCAAGCTTTCAACCCATGAGATTGCAGTGTTCATTTAAGATCCAGACCATAACAATTCCTCTATTATTTTTTTCATGTCCATGAGATCAGTAGTGATGATTATTTTTTTCATTTCTGATATAATTCAAGACATTTCACTTTTTTCCTTCATTGGTCTAACCTGAAGTTTAATAATTTTATTGATCTTTACAAAGAACTTGATTTGGTTTCCCAAACTCTATAAATTTCTTGCTTTAAATCTTACCCATTTTGCTCTTATTTCTATTGTTTATTTTATTCTGCCTACTTTAGTATGATTTGTTCTTTTACTAGCTTCCCAAGGGTAAAGAACAGAAATTTGATTGTAGCTTCTTCTTGTTTCTAACATATGTATGAAATCCTATAACTTTCTCTAGAATCACTGCTTTTAGTGCATCTTAGAATTTGATGACATTTTTATTTTCATTTAATTCAAAATATTACTGCTTTTAACTCAAATCCTTTGCTCCTATTAAACCAGGGAGGCATCCAGAAAAGCTCGCTGTGTGCTTCTTCGGGTTATAGAGGACTAAGTGAACATCTGAGGGTTTCCAGAAGAAACGAATATACAACCATGGAGTTAAAAAAACTGAAGATTTTTGGGGTTGGACAAAAGAGGATTTATGCTGAGCACTGTATATGAGTTTAAAATATTCATACTAACAGAATCGTATTTTTTAAAAAGAATTTGAAATGACCTAAGTTGGATTTAAAAAGTTCATTGTCCTTTCGCATTTTATGTATTATCTCTATGCCTATAACTTTGAATGTCTTACATTTGCATAATGACTTTGTTGTTTTAAACTGTTTTCTTTAAGCCTTTCTTTAGTTAGAAAAAGTCTCCTTACAGGCTAGAAAAAAGTTAGTCCGGACCAGTGCTGAGGACAGCAAGCAGATGCCCACATAGAGGGTACTGTCCACTACCTTGTATGTGCAGCACATCCTTTAGAACGAGGAATGTACGGCACGGGGACTGCGTTTCTGGTCAAAGCAGATAAAAGGTGAGAAGAACTCTAGGTGGGGTAGTGCAAAGATGTTCTTTCCTACCCTGCCCGCTTCTGGTTGTGTAAATTGTTATCTACATGGGAGCTGGACTAAGCTTCAGTGAAAATCAGTGTTATCATACTGGGCTCTTAACCCTCAGCGCTTGGCAACTTTGCCTCCAAAAGCTGCGCCACTAGCTATACCTGCTGGCAAGGGGTTTGCCACTAAATCTCTGGAGATCGTTTCTAGCCAGAACTCACTGGGCTGCATCTTGAGCCCTTTTGTGTTCCTTGTTTGTTTGAAAGTTCCCCTGATCCCCCAGCTCCGACAGCAGCACTAACACAGATGCTATTTATCATTTTTATTGGGAATTGTCCGGTGATTTATCTTCGGTAAATTGAAGGGATAACGTGCTTTTAATTTACATAGGAAGAGCTGTAAATTAAATGATAATGAACTCATAGGCATTGTGATGAAAATGACACTTTTTCCTGTCTTAATGATTGCCTCTTTTGGTTTATTTCAGGAAACATTAGGAGGAACTGACTTTCCCGTGCTGGCTTATTAAGGGACTTTACCTCTTCTCGCTTCCCACATTTTGGACATTTCACTGCTCATTAGATTCTCCGGCAAGGATAATGAAGGAGCTAGAAATATGAAGGATTTGCCTGTTAGAAAAGATTGTCACAATGATTGATATAGCGGCTCACAAGAGCTTGCCATGTACGTAGGAATTTTCTTATTATAATTTCTCCTCGTGGCTCACTGTACATCTCAGGGATCTTCAGTACGATTCACAAGTAGCTTTCTTTGTGTAAGACATCTTCTTCTTCCTTTATTGTGAAGTCTTTTTTATTACATAGGTGCAAAGAATTTCATTTTCTGTGAGGCTTCCTCTGTACTGTATTCAGCTGTACTTCGCATGAGTTTTGGTGTTCTTCGTACTGATAATTGGCTGGCTTGAACGAAGAACCATTATAATAGAAAAATATGAGTTCTCCTATTTAGGTAGTCATTACAAATGAAGAACAATCAGTGATAACATGCTTTACAATAAAAAGTATATTTGAAAGTTTTTTCTAGAAATATTATAGCAAGTTCTTTTTTTATATAGGGAAACAAGAACCCCCCGCAAAAGATTGCTACTATAGGGGGTCAGGCAATCAACAATTAGGTCACTCATATTTTCCTTTATTTAAGAAACCACATAGAAAAGGAGAACACTGAAGGATTTAGAGAGAAATCAACATAAAATGAGACAAAGAGAATTTAACTGACAAATCATCAAATGAATCTATTGAAGTAGAAAGCTTACATAATTTATGATGATGACTTTTTTTAATTAGTAAAAGCAAAAATCATTTACAAATATGGAAGAATTCATCTTCTCCCATACAACAAAGAACAAACTGGTCTGAAGAGATGAAGTTTTAAGGAGGCTGGGGATTTAGCTCAGCGGCAGTGCCTGCCTGGCAAGCACAAGGTTGTGAGTTCGATTCCCAGTACAGGAAAAAAAAACAATGTAAAAAAAGGAGATAAAGTTTTAAGAAAGAGCATGTTTCCATGCTTGTATTTGCTGTCAGAGTTCCCACAGTCTCCCACAACCACCAAACCAGGAGAGCAGCAGCCTCTTCTGTCAGGTAGCCAGTGATGCGAGTCCTCCTTGTACAATGAGATAGCTGCACCCTCTCTTTAGTTGAATTGGACAAGTGAGTTCCGTAGCGCAGAAACTGAAATGGGGAAGGAAGTCCTGTGCTGTTGGTTGGACAGGATAACAAAGACTTAATAATAAAGGGCAGAAAGAAGTCTGGCTGAAAGGATAGGCTCCTCTTCCGAACTAAAGGGCTCCTACAGACGAGTGGAGAAGCCTGTACCTCCATCCACTCTAACAGAAGGACTGGGGTACAAGAGGGCTTCCCCCTTTTTCTTTACCTCTTCCCTTCTGCTGGCAGTGTTTTCCAATCTCATTTTCAGGCTGCTCCATGGGGACTTTCTGGAGTCTTTACAAATCAGAGAGATGGTCATTGGGTCTGTTACTCTGCTTAAAATGACCAGTGGTCTCTCACTTGAAACTTAGCTCTGTGGATCCATTCATTAGCTCTGAAAAATATTTTGTTTACATAGACCTAGTTTACAGGAATAATCACTTAATTTGCCACCATAAGCACTCATATAAAATCTACCATGGCCCAGCAAGCACAACGTCCCCGAGTTAGATTTCCGGTACCAAAAAAAAAAAAAAAAAACTATCATGAAATATTAGTAATACCGCAGTATGACTATTTCTTGAATTTTCATGAATTCTTTCACTCCTATTGCTACCCTATGCTCTTTAATGAGATCTTTACCTTTAATACATACCTATTGTGAGGGTCTCGGCTGAATATCTGACTCAGTTTTTAAGAAATCTGGACTCTTCTTGAGTCAGAACTTCAACAACTCAGTTTCCATGCACAGGCCTTGTGTGAGCCCCAATCTCTTCTCAGCTGTCACTTATCAGCATTTATACCTTGTGGAATATCACTTTGCATCCCAAGAATTGAAGATAAACCTCTTTACATATTTCTAGGCTGCAGGTTCCCCTGAAATGAGAACTGTGGTTACCCTTGCCAACAAGCCCCACAAATTCCACCCATATTAGCATTCCTTAAACAACAAACTCTTACTCAACATAGTAGGAAGTCTTCTTTTAGCTTTTAAGCATCGTACATTGGACATCACCTCAGGCAGAAAGCCAGGGGAACAGAGGACTAATATTTTGTGTTCCTTTTTTTTTTTTTAATATCAAGTGTCTCAGCCTTATGCTGAGTACTTTCCAATGTGAATAAATTTTTTGTACTATACCACTGGCTTAGTTTTATAGTTATTTATATTAATAATTAAGCCTAATGCTCTCTTCTCTGGAAATACTGAACAGGAAGTTGTGCCTTAAATATTTTGTTGACTTCCAGCCCTTTCTTCATGGGCAAACAAATTCACCCACCAAAAAAGTACAAATACGACCATCCCACCACCATCACCAAGTTGATTAAATAACTCTACATCTTCATAAAAATCTCTATTCCTAATAGACTTTAAAGCCCCTTAAGTGTATGATCTCACTCTACTGCCCACCCTAACTCTTACTACTCTCTTCCACGTAAAGGTGATAGTTCTAGAAGTACAGAAATTTACTTCTCTCCTTTTTCTATATCTTTGCACATGCTAGTTCCTCCACAGGGAAAGTTTATGTCCTTTCTTCTGTTTCTAGACAAGTATTATTCACCACTGACAATACAAGCATTAGCTGCGACTCCTTTCTCCACTTCTGTGTTACAGTAGAACCGACATCTACAGTGCCATGTGGACTCTTTGTAATTCTAGCCCTGTCCCATTCACTCCACACTGTGTGTGCTTAACCACCTGTCTTCACCTCTATGTTGTAACCTGGGAAACACATTGCCACCTTCACCTAATTTACCACTATACTTCACAATATGATCATGTAATAAGTACACTACTAAATGAAACTAAAATTTTATTCTTGAAAAAGGATACTTGTATGCTGCAAGAGTACTCTAGATGGTATAAAGTTTTTAAGGAAATACAGGTGAGGATTTTTTCACAGAAAATAATGTCTATGGAGGCAGGCAATTTACAATGCAGTTTGAAAAACATAGAAAGGTGCCAAATAGTTGTTTGGATAACGTGCTATACCAATGTTAATAACTAGGTTTCAATGTCTGAAATCTGACATTTTCATCAACTCCTTTTGAAAGTTTTCCTTTCAGGTGATAAAATTTTTATTGACCCACAATAGCTGTTTTAAAGGCAAGAAGTTAGAATCAGTGGATACCTTCATTCCTTTCCCACTATAGGTATAGAATTCACAAACTAGCTTTACCACTTAGGCAACAGATTCCTTGTTCCTTTAAAGATTCTCTGTTGCAAATTATGCTGCTATACAATGGGAGCACATATATCGCTGTGCACATACATCTCTGTTTTCAGTTCTTTTGGAAAAATACCCAAAAGGGAAATAGCTGGGTTGAATGGGACCTCCAGTCCTAGTTTATTGAGGAATCTCCAAACTGATTTCCACAGTGGTTTCACCAGTCTGCATTCCCACCAGCCGTGGAGAAGGGTTCCTTTGCCCCACAGCCTCTCCAGCATTTGTTATTGGTTGATTTCTTGATATTAGCCATTCTTTCTGGTGTGAGAGAGAATCTCAGTGTTGTTTTAATTTGCATTTCTTGAATGACTAATGCTGTTGAACATTTTTTCATGTGTTTATTTGTCATTTGTATTTCTTCAGCTGAGAAGTGGGTATTCATCTCAGATGCCTATTTTTGTACTGGGTCTTTGAATTGGGGGGGGCTGATTTTTTTAATTCTTTATATTTTCTATATAGAGCTAAATCGTGGAAGCAACTGAAATGCCCATCAAATGAGGAATGGATAAAAAATTTGTAGTATTTTATATAATGGAATATTACTCAGCTATAAAGAAAGATAAACTCAAGGCTTTATAGGTTAATGGATGCAACTAGAGACCATACTCATAAGTGAAATAAACCAGATCTGCATGTGTAAACCCCATAGTGTCTCACTAGTGTAAGAACCTGAAGGAGTGAATAAAATCTAAAAGGTACAATAGATGTTGTGAAAGGGAAAAAAACTGCTCAAAGGGAAAGAACAACTGGGATGAGGGAAAAGAGAAAAGAAAGAAGGGGAAAAAGTATATATGTATACACAGTATATCTAAGATAGTTGTACTACTAATTTCTATTGTTTTATTGAAAGGAACAGTTAATGTTTAAGTGTTTGATTAATCTTACATGCCTATGTTTGTTTACTTGAGTAACCAATTTGAAGATATTACTATGTAAAACAGCAACCATTGTTAATTTCCTATCACCTTGTCTGAAACTCAGTATTGCTTGTATTGTTTTTGTGTTATTTTGTAAATGTCTGCGGGTCTGTTAATATGTTTTCATTCTTTTATCTTTAAAATAAAAAAATAAATAAATAAAGCTTCTCTAGACAGCCTAAGAAGCATTCCTCAAGTTGAATGGCAAAATAGAAAACATTACCCAGGACTGAATTCCTAAGAGATCTCATCAACTGCAAATGCTGGAACAGGCCCTTAGAAATTACCAGAATTCAAACTCCTTCATAATAGAGAAGGTATTGGGCAGTATTCCCAGAGTACAGATTTCGCATAGGATGGATCTCTTGGAACAAAATTAACACTGATCGAGATGCGCCCCCTGTGGCAGAGTGGAGTAAGTTCAAGAGCTCAGTGCCCTGGGCGCGGAGAGCCAAGGAGGAAGGCTGCTGTGTCGCTCAGCTTCACAAACTGCTGCGGAAGGTTTGCAGAGGACAGCAGAGTGTGTTCGACTTCTTTTACTTGGAAAATTGGGAAGGTGCTCAAGAGAATGCTCTTGTTTCTAATGAGAAGAAACAACGCCCTTTCTTTTTTAGGTAAGTGACAATTCCTTCCCAAATAACCAAGATGCATAGAATAGCGACACAAAACACAAAGTTACACACTAGTTCCTACTGAAGCCGCCAAAGGCACCAAAGGCGAAAATGTAAGGATTAGAAATTTTTTTTAGCTGCATAGATTCTCTTACTTTCAGAAGATATGCGATCTAGGGGAAGACTGGAGTTAGCCGTTAACTAGTTTATATCTGGAATGTTTCCCAAGAGGTTTCTGTGTCAGAGGCGGAGCTTTTGGAAGGTGATTGAATTTAGTCGGCTCTATGGATATTGGTGGATTCATCCGCTAATGAATTCAGCCTGGCTCTTGCCTTCACTTTCTGCTCCCGGTTCCAGTGATGTAACAGCTTTACTCTGTCAGACCTTTCCATGACGTCCTCCCTGCCTCGGAGCCAGCCCACTGTGGACTAGAGGTATTGGCCAAAATAAACACTTCTGTTCTAAGTTCTGGTGTCAGGTATTTTGCCTCAGCCCCCGGGAAAGTGACTACAACAGCCATGGTTATTATATACCGTATGCTGGTGCTAGCGTGAGCTTAGGGATAGATATTGTCTTGACAGCCACCTGTCCACAAAAACCTGGGTTCTCTGGCCAGAGCAGTAGTAGCAGTTCTATCCCAGGATGCAGCAGTCCCAAGAAGAATAGCACAGGCTACATGCATGTTGTGGTGTATCGAGCCCTTTTCAGAGAAAGTCAGTTTCTAATCAAAGTGAGGTTTAATGGAGAACAATCCAGATGCCAATTTGTTTGAAGTTGGTGGCTATTCACATAGATCACAGTTAGGAAAGACTTCAGGTGCTGGGGCTTATTTGGGCAAAACCACTCACAGGCTTCCAGCAAAGGCCACATTTACCTCTCTGTCCTCCTTCATCCCAGGAAATAACCGAAAGGATATCCAAGCAATCCAAAAGACAGAGCTGAAGAAGAACTAAAAGCAACCCAATTTTGGAGGTGGAAAGCACATGGGAGAAGAGTTATTCACTGAACAGAACAAATGGAAAATAAAAACAGCATAGAATTAAGTAAGCCAATTTACACTACAGAGCAACACAGTTTAGAATTTTGCCACCAGTAATACCTGAAAGTGAGGTTTCCTTTGGAAATGAAAGCCCCACAAAGGCAGGAAATTTTGTTTCACAGAAAGATTTCCTTAATATTTCAAATAGCATTAAGCGTACAGTAGGGCACTTGGTAAACATTTGTTGAAGGAATAAATTAAGGAAATAAAGTCTGCATAAGGAGAAATTCAGCCCTCACAACTTGATTCAGAAGTTGTCATAGGACACTGGATTTATAAATAAGAAAATTGTAAAACAGGAGAATAAACTAAACAGAGTTGAAGGTGTCAGATTGTTGAAGAAGTAATTCAAAAAGATTATTCTTTCCAAAATAAATGGAGAATAAAAGACATCAAGAAACGAATATGAAAGTTCAGAACATTGAGTACAAAGGAGAAGGTTGCAAACACTTGAAGAGAAAATAGTAGTGCGCATATCAAAGGTCAGGAGTCAAAACCACTTCAGAATTCTTAAAAACCTATCAACAAACAGTAAACATGGGAACTAGATAGTGAGTACAATGCCTTGAAAGTTTTGAGGAAAAATTATTTTCAATCTAACTTTTTCAGCTAGGTCGTAAAATGTTAAACAAACATAAACACAGAAGCATCTCATCTTCAAAATATCCTAAACAATTTATTCCACAAAAAAACCACAAGCTAAAGAAGTATAAGACAGACAGTCCAAGGGCCCAACACAGGAAAGGATGTAAAACTTTCTCAGAGAGCTGTGCTGCACACCCGGAGAACAGTCCATCTCAATCTGAGTGCAAGGGTAGAAGGCGGTCAGAAAGAAGAGAAAAGAAACTGACGTATTTAAATGCACCAAGAGATCTTCAGATGCCTGAAAATTTATGAATACATTACTGATAGGTACATAGAAATCTCAGTAAAATTTAAAAGGGACAATTATTAACCCCAGGTATGAAATATTTTTATAAGAAATTTAAAAAACCCTCACATCTGCAAATATTTAGCTAATCACATTACAGTGCACACACTGAATAGTGTTTAAGCCAAATATGATGCAATACATAGCATATTAATTACATATAATATAATAATTATTTATAATATATAATATGTTAAATATATATACTGAGTGGGAAAAGGAATCCATGTTTGGAAGAGTGCTTAAGAAGCTATGGCCTCATCTTGCACAGTGAAGTGAAATAGGAATCATATAAGTGAATATGAACTATGTTCTCCAGTATGCTACAAGAAATAAGGTTAGTAACAGGAACATTGTAACAGTGTGGAAAGTGGTCTCTCTGAGAAAATGGTGAACAGGCAAATATGTGGTTTACAAACTACAATATAATCAAATGATCACTGAGCTTGGCCATAAGTCTATAAAACTATTTGATCAGTCACATTCCATGCAAGTATTTCTTTGACAACAATAACATCAAATTTAACGAACTCACAAGTCCTTTAAACAGGACCCTGAAATAGTTATTATGTATAGCCCGGTTTCCTAAATGTAGATTATTTCATCATCCTCAGGTTGTATCAACCAACTTTTGGGCTAAAGGCTGAGCTGCTTCAATGGCAGAGGGCTGCCCCAGAGGCTCCTGATTGTGATATATTTGTAAGCTATTATTTTTAACACATTGTTTCCAGTAAAAAGGATAAATATACACGATCTGTTTAATATGCTTCCATCTGTGGCAGAGTAAAAGTGATATATTACACACACATACAAGGTAATATATATAACACACTTGTAACACAGAAAAATTTTAAAGAGATAAGCAAGAACTTATAAACATTAATGTCTAAGAGAGGGACTGGAGCCTTGGGGCTCAGGGAAAGGCATATTATATAGCTTTTTCATAATTTGTTTAATATACACACATTTGTTTTAAAAGGTTCTGACTTTTAGAAATAACATAAGAGAAAATTTGAGGGACAATATACCCAACGTGCATGACCGCTTCCCTTTGTTTCCCTTTTATGATTATCTATTGAATATATTTTAGTATATTTGTCATCTGTTGCAGATTATGCTTGAAAGGTGTACCTGTGTGTAATATCCAGAGAATACTTGCAAAACAAAATTAAGTTAATCAATTTGCTTGCATATTTTCTCTCATGAAGGCACCTTTGCATATTTCTTTATATTTTAATCCAACTTTTACTCACTCATTCAAACCCACATTTCTGCATGCTCTCCCTTTCTCATTAGATGTGTGTAATGCACTATTACACTGATGCGCACTTCTCCTTTAACCTTTTCCCTATTACAAGCTGCTTTATAAAACTAATTTACTGCTTTTCTTAGACTAGCATCGTTTATGTCCCCTTTTTCTATCAATGTACCAGCAGGTGGTGCTGGAGAGTAGCTGTAAATAATCTGGTTTTGAATATAAACTAGTAAAGTCCTTCCTCTTGAGTAACTTTACTAAGCCAAGTGAGGGAGGTGGTTTAAACTGCTCTCCTAGTGACAGACATGAGTTTCCACTATCCTATCCATGTTCTCTTTCATCCTGCCTCTTGTGAGCAATCCCAAACACATTACCAAATTGACTACCTAGGAATAGGAGTGTTGTCTGTGAGAAGATATGAAAGTCCAGTACAATTCCCAGCTCTTGAGCTAGGACCTGCCATGGGTGTCAGGACCGTCCTTTACTGCCATCTACTATTCCAAACTTTCAGTCATCACACACTAAACCCCAGTCTTTGACAAGTCCTCTCCTCAGTGAGGCCTGTGCATCATCCCCAAAATACTACTGAAAGCTGTATAGGATCTGCATTATTAGCCGTATTTGAGGTGAGGGAACTGAGACCTTTCTAGATGAAGTAACTCACTAAGACAGTGAAGTGACACTTTCAACTTTCTGTGACCAACATGGAAAAAAAAAAAACAGTTGGCACACATTTGAATTCCGGCTCCTTCACTGGTTGTTTATCTCCTGCAAGGAATTTAACATCACCAAACACTTGACTCCTGAGGCATCAAATGGGAATGGTAATGTATGACTCTAAAAGTTACCTTGATACTACATGATAAAAATATATGTATGGAACCCAAGACAGTTGTAGGCTCATTATTAAAACGTCAGCAAACACAAGCAAAAACTAATTTATTTCTTCTCTCTCTCTCTCAGATACCTTCCCAACCCCATGTCTTTCCTTGCTCTCATAATTTATCATCCAGAATTGGGTTTTTTTTATGGTGTCACCCATAAATTTTCTGTTTCTTTAATTTTCAGTGTAGCGTCACACTTCTTCCTGTGGATTAACTGCCACTTTCCAGGGGAAAGCGGAAGCAGCCACTTAAATCACACATTACTAATGCTAAACAGATGCTGTGTATTTTCCTAGGATTAACCCATCAGAGAAAGCAGTGTGGCCTGTAGGTGTCTTGCCTTTTAAATCCAGGCTGGTGTTCTGTCTCTGTCAGATGTTTCAAGCTAGTCACTATTTTCCTTTTGCTTTTATTTTTCCCCCAGTAGTAGAGGTATAATGTTTGTAGCTTCGGGGGTGTGGACTCGTGAGCCAGCAAGGAAAAAAAAACAGAGGAGATTGATTTACAGCACGGATTTATCTCAGAGGGCAAATCCTCTGCTAAGTAATGGTCGTCTGTGTGTGAGTTTGGAGACATCTACTGGTGACTCAGGGAAAGTGCAATGTACCAACGGAAGTCTGGGCCTGTCGCCACTTTGGCAAATGCGTTCTCCAAGAGGAGATGTGGCCAGAGGTTGACCGGGTTCTCTGTCTTTAGGCCAGCTGTTAGCCTCATCTCCATTGCAGCAAGGCCAGTTGTGTGCGTGGTGTTGGCCCAGACACCACGATGGCCAGTGGAAAAGCAACAGAAGGATAAATACTGGTTTGTCTTACATTCACATGATATTTTGGCTTTAGGTAGAATATGGTATTTTTAAATTTTGTTTGATCAGCCATAGAGTGTAAACATCTCAAACAGGCTACAGTAGGAGTTCCCAAGCCTGGGCCATGGACCAGTACTGGTCCTTGCTCTGTTAGAACTAGGTTGCAAAGTAGGAGATGAGACACAGGTGAGCAAATGAACCTCCATCCCTATCTGCAGGAAAGTTACTTAGCATCCTGTGCCTGTTTTCTTATCTCTAAAGTCAGAAGAATAATCTTTTACATCTCACTTGGCTGTTATGCAAATGATGAGTTGAAACTTGAAAAGTACAATGTTTGAGACACAATAAATATTTATAAATGTCACCTATTTTATCCTGGCTTAATCAGATATGTTCCTATATAGGTAATGAACTATCTCATCAGTGATATCTCTGAGAAGATGATATTATTTCCATGTATCGCCCATAATTTCTTATGGTCTTTATGAAGTACCTGCAAATATACTACACTTTACCAGAAATTCTATATATTTCCTGGCCTATCCTAAGGTCCTTTGGTCCCATGACTTTTACTCAGTATTTTAACATAAATCAGTAAGTCAATAGGCAAAAGCTTAGCCCGAAAAAATATAAATTCTAGAATAAAGAACTAAAAATATATGATACAGATGAAAATTGAGTAGATTTCTACACTACAAAAGATTATTAAGCTTAATAAATAAATTTAGCAAAGTTATTGGAAGTTTATTTCTATTTGGGGGTAAAAATAGAAAATAAAATTAGTAAGAGTTATACCTTACAATAGCATCAAAATGTCAAATACTTCTATAAATCTATTGAAAACATGGAGGACATATAAACATGACTGAGGAACAAAAGACGATCTAATTAAATTGACATGTTCATAGATTGGAAGGCTCAATAGTATAAGATTTCAATTCTTTCTACATTTGTGTAGAAGAATACAACTACACTGTGTAGCTGTAGTTCCTGGCCACTTGGTTTGATGTTTCCAATCAGCAGGTGAATTCTTGCAACATTGTCCTGTTACCAACATACATCAAATATTCATTAGATTCCCCTCCATCTTTCAAGCAAAGAATCAAAATTATTCATAAGAACGTGTCTCATTGTACAGTCCCAGTAACCCATGACAGAACTAGTAGATGGCAATTCAAACTATCACTGACTCTGTTCATGACCAACGTCATGAACTAAATGTACAAAGCCTAGATCTTCACAAAGCTGCACTACTGATCTGAGAACAGTGCTGTCCATTTCTGAGAGGACAACAAGTTAAATCTAGAGTGGGATCAGTGATTTCAGTGTGAGTTGAGAGTGAGTCTCAGTTGGGATCTGAGGTAGTATAATATTGACCCACTTTTAAACCGTGCTTCCACCAGTTCATAAGAGCAAGCAGCAGGGTCGAGTTTTCCTAACCTCGATTTGTGTACTGCATCTTGCATCTGTTGTCCTACCCCTGGGTGCTGGCTTTACCGGCTCCTTAAGCCCTTGTGTGCCTCCCTCCAAATCTCCTTTCTAGTCTAATTCTTCTGATGGCTTCTTCCTACTTTTGTTGTTTCCAGTTGGCTCGAGTAAGAAATTTCTCTGCTGTAAGCAGAGTCTTTCTTTGCTGTGTAGTCTATGGTCCAAACGTTTGTGCCCTCTCCAAATTTATGTGTTGAAACCTCATCACCAATATGATGATGTTGAAAGGTGATCTTTTGGGCTCATCAGATGTTAAGGGTTAAGTATTCCTCAAGGCCAATTTCTAAAACTCCAAGAAAAAAGTTTCTGTTGTTTACTCTACTCAACACAGATGAGAAGTGGAAAGTAATCTAAAATAAGTGCAGAAAAGCTAGACAGAAAGAAAAATTTAAAAAGACAAATTTTTTTTCAAAAGTTAAAATTCACATTAGAAAAACCTTGAAAAATTATTATCTATAGCACAGGATTCTGAAATTATGTTCAAAGCCAGACAATAAATGATCACACTCCTAGAAAGCAGAGAGAAACAGATGACAAAAGGAAAACCATACTGCCTTTTTCTTCAAGGAGACAAATCTCAAACTACACAGAACAGAGCAAACTTGCTGAGGAGGAAGTTAATACAGAAAAGGTGAGGAGGTGGCAGAAGTCCCAGCTTCCTCAAGCAAATTTTTGTCTCTAAACAAAGATGAATTGCCTTATGCTTACTGAGGCAACACGTTACTTTTGGTCACACATTGCCAGTGATGTTTAAGAACCATGGGAAATGGCAGGGGTCCTATAAGACCACTGAACCATATTTAGAAGAAGGAAAGATATTGGTTCTGCAGCATATAGATTCCATAGTGAGATGCCATAACCTATCCATTTCTATAACCAGAGTAGCTTAAAATAATCCAAGCATATTACTGTACTTGAACACTTATTTTGGTCTTCTTGAGACAGGGTCTCAATATGCAGTTCAGGCTGGTCTTGAGCTCACTTGGTAGCCCAGGCTACAATGATCCCCCTGCCTCAGCCTCCTGAGGGCTAGGATTACAGGTGTGCGCCACCACACCAGGCTATACTTGAATATTGTTTCAATAAAAAGTTCTAACATTCATTAATGCATTTAATCATCATGATATTCCTTTGTATGACAGGTGCTATTGTTCCTGATTGTTTTGCTTTCTTTCTTTTTTCACAAATATGTAAATTGACATCTTTAGAAACTGTACTTTACACAAGATTGCACAATACTATCTGCTAGAACTCTGTTCATCACAACTCCCCAGCCTTTCCATGTTCCCTTTTGATATTAGAATGTTGTACTCATGTTTACATTTAGAAAAAGTGGACTAAAAATGAAATTTACAATGGAGAAACTTCTTCAGATTTCACAGCAAAAAATTTCTATCCACTATATGTGACAGATATACAAGACAAATTTGTACAACCTATGCAAGATATTTTCTTGCAAAATAAAAAGAAAAATTCAATCAAATAAAATTTAGACAAATGGTAAATTAATACACATGAGATTACAAAGCATGTAAATATAAATACAAAACATAAGATGGGTAATGATTAGAAAGACTCACAATTCTCCTTGCTAACATGAGTTTAAGGAAACAAAAATTCTATTTATACTGGAGGTGGTTCTGTAAAATGATTCATGTATTCCAGTGGCAATCTGATAACGTAGTCCACATTTTTAACATGAATATAATTTGATCTGTGTCTGGAATTACTCCACTTCTGAAAATTTATCTGAAGACTAGTACAGGTTCACAAAAAATGGACATTTAGGTATGTGTGCACCATGCTCCTCTTACAGGAAAACATTGGAATGAGTCTAAATGTCAATGAATAAATACATTATATAATTAATACAGTAGACTAAAATGCATACATTCAAAAGGAGAGGAATATTTTTACATTTTAAAATAGAAAAGAGTAAATGATTATAATATATGTATATTAGTTATGAAGCACCATTTATACACAAATGCATGCAGTAAGTTCCTAGAAAAGAAAAACAATAAATTGTTAATGATAGTTTTCTGTGGGAGTCAATTTGTGGACAACTTTTGGTTTTACTGAAGATTTTTGCCATAATTCTTGCTTAAAGTATTATTATCGTTTCAAAATCAAAATAAAGGAATCATGTTATGTACTTGTACCAACTTATGGAAGTAACCACTATGTACTACAAACATGTACGAATAAAAATGAATGATAAAAATGAAAAATAAGCAATATAGTAAAACTGTGTGATCTCATGATGGCATGCTTGATTCTTCTTACATGAGTGATGCTTTTATTCACAACTTAGTAATCCCCCAAAAATGTCTTCATCAGCTCTTTACTGGTCGAAAACCAGAAAGGTTAATTCTCAAACAAGAACATTAAGCTGTAAAGATAATCACTTTACCAGTTGAATTATGAGATGAAAGACACTGTCTTTTTAAAAGACAATAAATACATTTATTTTAGAAATTATTATAGACAGAGTGAGAGACTGTGTTGTGCACATGTGAAAAACTCTAAGTGTTTTGATTAAAAATTTGTTAAATACGGGCAAACATCATGACTTATTTGCTAAAAGAAACATTTTCATGAAGTGTTAAACTACATGTAAGAGAAAAGAGTGGATTTAGGGAGGTACTTTTCATTGTAGTAAAGGAACTGCTGAACATACATAGAAACTCTGTGAAGATGAAGGCTTTCCTTCTTGCCCTTTGCACCCCTCCACTGATACCTAGAACAGGCACTAAATAAATTCTGTTGAGCAAATAAATCAGCAGCAGTGATGGTACTGTTTTCTCAATGGAATGTCATATCTAAAGAGAGAATGTCACCAGTTAAACTATAACATGATCGTATAGAAGCCATACTGCATGAGACATGTTTAAAGGAATGCAGGGACCATTTCCCATCTAGAAAAGAATGTGTCAGGGGCAGCTGCAAGAGAGTATTCTATACAACAAAGATAAAATCATCTATCACTAAAAAGCTTTGACTTTATAAAGATATTTACCCCATATGGATATAAATTATAATTTCTAAAACATCATGTATAAAACTATAAATACTAAGCCCTCCAGCCATGGAAGTACACAAATATCACATTTAAGAAATACTATGTAAGGCATTCCTGCATGATGCGGAAGTTTAGTTGGTTGTTAAATTTATCCTCTCTCACTCTACTTATTAAGAAACATTGTAATGTGCATTTTTATCTCAGTTGAAATAATGCTAGGCTGTCAGAAATCTACTCCAAAGCAATACATTTCAATTTCCACTCCTACTTCCACTACCCCCTTTTAGCACAACCATAATAAAAACTCTCTAATATTTTACTAGTAATTAAACTCATGTCATTAGAAAAGAACTTTCTATCTCCCATAAAATTTCATGGGACTACCACTGAATCCATGCATGCACACGTGTACACACACATGAACACGTTTATGCAAAGCACTGGGTGATTCTTATTGAGTGGTACTTACAACTTCGCCAAAATTAGTTTTAGACTCCAAATCATGAGGCTAGGCTAGCTCTGCGATTAGAACCTTTTCAATAATCACGGAATTTAGAGATACACATTAGCTTCATCATCTGAAGAAAAAATATATAATAAATCAATTCCATCCTAGGTTGAGCCCATCATTTTGAGTGATAGTGACTCCAGAAAATTATGTGTTTGTGTCTTCTCTGGGAACCTGAGAGTCACAAGTACAATGCATTTAAGGCAATTTCAAGCATCTTAAGTAAGGCGTATGAGACTGTTCATCACAACCTGCAAGTCACCTGTCCTGTGGCTTTTAATAGTAAGCTTGGGGGGCTGGGGACTTAGCTCAGCGGCAAAGCGCCTGCCTGGCAAGCGCAAGGTCATGAGTTCGGTTCCCGGTACCGGAGAAAAACCAA
>NW_004955424.1:25814665-25873990 GCF_000276665.1 Chinchilla lanigera | reverse complement strand
AAAAAAAAAAAAAAAAAAAAAAAAAATAGTAAGCTGGTAAATATTTCAAAGTCTTATTTCTTTAAATTCCTTTAACTCAATGCTGTGTGATACACACACATTTATACACCAGATCATGCAAAAATTGCTTTTTTTTTCTGAAAGAGGTAGTAGAGGAAATGATATTTAAGCAAAACTGAAGAATAAAACATAAAGGATGTTAAGGTGCTATCAGTTCAGTCTATCTTCAGGTTGTATTTTAATGGTTTTTAATCCCTCTATAAATTATTTTATCTGTAAGCCAAGATGTTTTACTTTGTGTTTAGTTTTTCTTCATCCTTTTTAAGTTACCAATCTTAATTTATGAAATATGAAAACTTCTTGATGTAAAGCAGAAGCCTGAATGTCAGAAATATCAGGATTCTAGTCCTGGTTGCTACCCTGCTACTCTGGAACGCCGCGACCTTGAGCAGAGCACGTGCCCTTCTCCTGCTCAGTTCCTCATCAATAAAACAAAGCCATCAGGTGGGTAGATCACTAAGGCCTTTTCAGCACATTCTCTGTCTATCCCTGTTTAAACAAGAAATAATTTTGGATTTGACTGACAACCTAGGTCAATCATATGTACTTAGGACATGAAAAACATTTAAAACTCTCTCCTGTGAAACTGGATGTGAAATTGGTAGTTTCCCTGAAACAGACTCTGAATCAAGGATTTGTGCAAAATTGATTTATTTAAAAACACAGTAGATAAATGAGGGAGTGCGAAATGGAAGGAATAGATGAAATTCAGCCAAGGATGTGGAACTATAGAAAGAACCACAGGGCATAACTTTGCTCCGTGGGAGATTTGGAGTCAGACAGGACAGTGTTATTCACTAAGAACAGTGGAGGTAGTGTCTGTATACCCCTCCCCAAACTTAGCAGACCTTGACTGTAGGCTTTGGTCTCCAGGAGTCTAAATCTCCAGGTATTCAGGCATCTGAACTGGCCTGAGGGCAGTCTACTCAAGGAGGGACAAGTGCTGGCTCCTAGGAGGGAGGCACACAGGGACCAAAAGGGCTCAGCGATATAAAAAGATATGCTTGAAGAATGGAAAGTTTTAAGGGCTGCATAATGAGGCCCTGTACATATCTGAAGTATTTTCAGGGTCCCTCAAAGCAAGCAATGAAAATGCATTAACTTTTTTGTCTCCTAAATATTGCACTTATTACACATTTAACAAAGGTATCAGAGCACTTGTCAAAGTAGGACAGATTATGCAGAGGTGAAAAATCATATAAGGTCTCCAAACTCATGGACCTTACAGTAAAATGGAGACGGTAGATTACAGTTATGAAATATGATAACTTTATGAAATACCAACAATGTGCCATTTGAGAATGACAGGAAGTGCTCATTACAATATGAGAAATCAGGAAGGCTTGTATGAGATACTCACACAAAGATAAGACCTAAAATAGGGGCAAGAACAGCCAAAATAAAAATACGCAAGGGTGGAAGATGAATATTCAGGCAGGAAATACCATGTGCAAATTCACTGATACTGAAAAAGCTTGGCATCCTCAAAACCTCAGACAAGGTCAGTGTGACCGGAGAGTTGTGAACAATGGAGAAGAACGCGAATTTTAAGAAGTAGATGACAATGAAGTGTCTTGCATTATGTGCAGGTGTTTACATTTTATTTTTAGTGTAATGGGAAACAAGTTTAAGCAAGAGACAGATGTAATCTGATTTACATTTTTAAAATATCACTCAGATCTGGGTGGAGAATAGATTAGAAAATGAGCAAGAATAAGAACAGAAAATACTTATTAGGAGGTTATTATAGTATTGTCTTGTGAAAGAAGATGGAAGAAAAACTAAAATGATATTAGTGGTTACACAAAGCATTCTGTTTCCCCACACATCCAAATCTAAATCTCAAGATCACCTTTCCAAGACAACCATAAAAATAATAAAAACAAATTGCTTGGAATGCCTGATCATTAAATGAGAAGATAAAAGTGGTTGTGTCCTTTCATAATTAAAATACAGACTGCATTGTTTAGAGTTCTGTAGAAGAAAAGAGTCAATAATTTATTTGGGATTGATGAGGTAGGGATTGACGAGGCAGCTTGTGGGGTCCACAGTGGTTATCTGCATTCTAGAGAGCTGGAAGACCCAGTAGCTGCTCAGACCATGAAGGTGGAAGCTGCAGAAGAAAAGGGGTCAAAGATACAGCACCAGGCTGTGACCGAAAGCCTGAGATCTCCCTGGGAAGTCACTGGGATGAGTGTGCAATGAAAGATGAAGAAACTGAAGTCAGATGTCTAAAGATGACACCAGTGAAAGACATACCTGCTTGAGCAGAATGGAGCTTTACAAACCAGTGACAACCTCCTTCTTCTTTCCCTTTCAACCTATTCAGGCTACAAACCTATTGGGTGGTGCTGTTGCAGCAACCTGGAATGGGGAAAGGAGCAACACCCAAGCAGGTTTGGAAGCAGTGGACATCTTTATTTACACTGGTGGACATGACCGGCCCAACTCCCAAAAGAAGTTCGGTCCCAGTGGCTCAGGGAGGAAGGATTTTGTGGGGTTGCAAGTGGATGTAGAGAGGCAAGTGGCTTGTCATCTGGGGATGGCTCTTACAATGTGCGTCACAGTGACCAGCCATGCATCATAGTGACCAGCCACTTCTGGGAAACAGAAGTAACAGGAAATGTAATGGGAACTAAAGTAAACTGGAGGTTACCTAGGTGGGTGGGGGTATCTTCTGCTGTAGTGCTACCCACAATCATGATGAGTCTTCTCACTTCAGTTGGATGAATTACATGCCAACCACCTCTGGAAACACCTCACAGGCATACTAACTATACTTGACTAATAAATGCACTTTACAGATCTGCTAAGTACTTCTTAATCCAGTCAAATGGACATATCATAATTAAGGTCACACAGACATACCTTTTTTATCACTGGATCTATACAAAAGAGAAAGTAGAAATAAGAGATGGCCCTGGGTAACTCCAGGTAAAAGCCCTAGAGAAGTGATGACAAAACTATGGCATGCACGCTGTTTGTATCATTGAAAGCTCTAAAAGGTTCACCATCACTGCCCTAGAGTAACTCACAAATAATCCTATAGAAACAAGAAGAAAATGATGTGCATTTCCCATCAGACATAAATAAAAGATATGGATTATTTTATTAATGTAGTTAAACTGAATAAAGGGATGGGAAAATGTAGAAAAACATTCCAGAAAAAGGTGCTCACAGATCTTTTAATATGAATTTCTACCAGGAAATCAAATCAGCCTACCAATACCCTCTCCTAGTATCTTGTATGTGTGTATGTATTTGTGCATGTGTGTGTGTGTGTGTGTGTGTATGTACATAAGGGTGTTCATACATGGAGAGATATTTTTAAAATGATATGTGTAACTTAATAATTTTGAGTGAATTTTATCTTCTAGACTGGACAAATAATAAAAATTATCACTGGATTCTATCATTAAAGTACAAAAACACCTTAATAGTATTGAAAGGATCAATAAAGATAATAAAAAGGAAAGAATCATGTCCTAAACCCAAGAACTTAGAATGTAATTCCTTGTGGAAAATAAAGTAGATGAATATGACTAAAACATGGGATTTGAAAGAGTATGTACCAGATGTGTGAAATAAGGATGTCTTGGGCACAAGGAGTCTTATATAGTGTGCTAATGAGGCTGGCATTGACAGTGCTGTGATCCGGTGAAGAACGTTTAGCACTAGAATAACACAGACACTTTGCATACTGTAAAGTTCATGCTGCCAAAAGTGTATTTTTAAGGGAAACTACTTAAGAGACTTTTATAGTAATTTGGGTTAGAGAAGAGAAATCCCTAATAAGAGGTACTAATGAATACAGAGGAAAGAGAAAGGAAACTAAAAAATTTTAAACAAGTGAAATCAATACTATTGGATGATTGACTTTCATAACAAATGAAGTTATAGCCTTCTGTCACTATAACAAAATATCACAGAGGAGAAACTTAGAGAGGGAAAGCTTTATTGGTGGCTGAAAATTTTAGGGCTGCCAGATTCATTTTGTGGGCCTCTGGTGGACATGCCAGATGGCAGTGATGGTGAGCACATGGTAAAGCAAAATGCATAGCTTGTGGCCAAGAAAAAAAAATAGAAAAAGGAAAAGACAGGGGTCCCAAAATCCCTTTTAAATGCATCCCTCTGATGACCTATGGATCTCCTACTCATCTCCACCATCTACTGGTTCCATCACCTCCCCATTGCTCCAAACACCTGAGGACCAAACTTTCAATAGACAGGCCCTCAGAGGACAATCAACATCCAAACTAAAAAGTGAATGGATGAGTAGACAGAAATCAAAGGTGAAGCTCAAGGCTTGAGCTCAAATGACTAAGTGGATGGCAACTTTCACCTTAGTTAAAATGAAAGAAAGTAAGGGGAACAAGAAGCTCTAAGAATGATATGATAATGGATTTCTTTGCGAAATGATCTGTGAGCCATCTCAAATGAAAAAGAAAGCCAGTAAATTATTGGAAAGAGAGATGTGAAAAATAAAAACTTTGATACGAGATTGATAATTGCACCTGATAGTCTAAGCCAATAGATTAAATGAAAGTCCCTAAGAGATGCCTGTGGAGTACGAAAAGCCAAACCATGAGTAACGCGAACATTAAATATGAATAAAGGAAACTAAGACAAATGGTTTATTGATTAAAGTAAGAATCTTCCATGAATTATGAGAATAACCTGGAAAGACATGTGTCAGAGCGTCATCAGAAGAAAGAGGATCTATAAAGAAGTGGTCAGTAAGTCCATAAACTATAAAAATGTCAGCTCAACTAATATTGAATATTAACCCCTCCCTGGTCATCAGTTTGGAGGGAGCAATGCAGGAGGAATGTTGATTTCAGGAAATAGGTGAAAAGGAAACGAGAAAGTGAAAAACATAAGGAAAACATCTAAAAACTTTGCTCTGAAACAGACAGGATAGTAACCAGATTCTTAATTACTGGATAGGGTTTACCTTTACATTGTTCATCCATGCAGCCTAAAGTATTGGTAAATGACTGACAAACAGTATAGATGTTTCACAAAGTAGTACTTCTGAGGCAGGAGAGTAAGCCATGGTCAACCCTCTGGGCAAGTGGGTGTGACCCATCAATCATGGAAATGCAGGACACATGGAAATGCAGGTCAGAAAATAGTTACATGCCCTGCACCTGAGACCAATCAGAAAATGCTACCCTCAATTCTTCTAGTACAAAATCAAACACCTTTTTGATAGGCCTAAATGTGACATCAGCCTGAAGAGTGGATGAGACAATGATGGTGGCCATTAATCTCATGGCCACTATGTTTTCTCTCTTTTACTGGCCCACTCTGAACCTTCAGGGACTACTTCTGTTCATACCTTTAGTAAGTGTAAAACCTCACTACTTTTTGTGCATTTCTTCTCTAATTCCTTGTTCAGGGCAATAAAAATCTGGTTCTAGCATAGGACCCCACTGTATCCAAGAACCCTAGTAACATTTTCAATAAATAAAATAATGAAACAGATATTTAGAAAGACTAGATTTTTATTTTTGCCTCTTTCTTACTTTATTTGTCAGAAAAAGAAGATACTTGAGGATATGATACATTCACTCTGAAGGAACAGAGGGAAAGTGTCTGCGTTACTTTTCTCACTGCTGAGAAAAATACCTGACACCCAGAGTTAAAGCAGGAAAGGGTTATTTAGCTCAGTTTGTAGAGGATTCAGTTCACAGTTCATGGTTTCCTGGCTCTAAGACAGGGCGGCAGGGCAGAGGGGCATCACAGAGGAGAGACAGTTCGTGGTAGGCAGTAGGCAGCAAAGTAGCCAAGATGCAATTAGCGACCACAGCAGTCCTCTTTCTGTCCCTTATAGCATATTCTGACTACATACCCTCAGGGAAGGTAGCACTCACACCCAGAGTGGGCCTTCCCATTATCCACACTCAGAATTATGACAATATCATCAGTGGATCGATTTAGTAATCACACACCCTTAAACTGAGCACCACACACTCTAGATCCAGCCACCTCTGAAAAACACCATCTATGATTGCATGAGGTTTTGGGGATACACGCAGACACAACCCATATTAGAAATGTTAAAGATAAAAGCAAACTCAGGAATTATTTGAATGAGGAAGTTTAGAAGAGAAGGAATCCAAATTCTGGGAGTTTCATTTGTTAAGTGGAGAAACTCTTCTTCCGCTCAATTGCAGAGAAGCACGGAAATGATACAGGTTGGTGTGATGCCAGCTTCTGGAAAAGGAGGCTGAGTTTTTCAATTGAGCTTTTGTCCAGTATTTCTCAGAGGCTTACTGATTCCCAGTTAGAGAATGCAAAAGGTGAACAAAATCAGATCTGCCTCCATTGCTCAAGGTGGTCAATGTTTGCGGCAGAGAGGACAACTTTTAATCAAATGACCATGCATACATTATCACACAGTAGTGATGAGCTACGCTAGGGAGAGATGTACATTGTTCTAAAGGAGTGCACAGAATACCTACTCTCTGACTTCTGGGAGGACCTCTCAGGGGAGGGCATGACTGAATCAGTACTTGATGAGTAAGTAGAGCTAACTGGAAAGCAATATATGCCAGTTAGAGCAGTGAGCTTTTAGACAGTCAGGTGCTTAAAAATGCTGAGAGATTTTGAACCTTTAATGCTGTACATCTTATAAACTCACTTTGACCAAGTAGGTGAATGGATGCTTAGACTGCCTGACATAACTGCCCCTCCTAAGATTTTACCTTTACCTCTGTACCTCATCTTCCCAGATTGCTCTAAGAACTTAGCCACGGAGAGAGGAACAGAGGAGAGCCTTAATAGCAAATTAAGGAGGAGAATACCAAGTTTTAATTTCCAATAAAATACCCTTCTAAAGGATTAAACCACTGTACATATTAGTCATATAAGTTCTGCACATATCAATATTTGGGTTATCTTCAATTACCACTTCAACCAGCAAGCCCCCCCATTGACAACGACTTTAAACATGAAAAAAATCTACACAAGCCAGGCATGGTGGTGCACGCCTATAGTCCCAGCACTCAAGAGGCTGAGGCAGGAGGATCACTGCAAGTTTGAGGCCAGCCTGGTCTACAAAGTGAGTTCAAGACCAACCTGAACTTCACAATGAGACCCTGACTCAAAAAGACAAAAAATCCACACAATAATACTTGTAAATGTATTGCTTCACAAAATAGTCTATTTCAAGGGGCTTCCCCATTGATAAAACAAAAGACAGACCCCACTAAAGATAGACTTATAAAGCATATAGAGAGCTGAGTTATTTTATGTGATATCTTTCTTCCAGGAAATATTTTTATAATTCTCCTGGTCCTTATATAAGTTCTGAAATTTACATGAGCAAGTTTGTCTTTGTTCTTCACCTGTGAGATTGTGCTCAATGAAGATATGTGTTCCACAGCAGAAATTCAAATCCTGGCCGTGGTCCAAGAAATAGCTAATCAAGAGAACTCCAATACTTGATTTATTATAGCTATCATAAAGGAGGAATGTGTATTGCTAATAATCAGCAATTAACCACATGTGTTAGACCAAGTGGGGACTATCACTCACTCTGAGAGATTTGAACTTTAAATTATCTACATTTTATTCACTCACTTTAGCAGGTCACTTTTTGAGAAAACGTTTATCGTATGTTCATATATGTAAGTACTTTCCCTTCTCTTTGTCAAGGGACATTTAGGCAAGTCCAAAACTAACACTGATTGAATTCTAACACACTGTTACTGAAGCCAAATCTGATTCTAAATCAGTCTGACTGCGGGCATTTTCCAGTTGGAATGAGCTAACAGGACTCAAACTTTTAATTTAGGGATCCAGTCTCACATTTGATTTGGAAATATCACAAGTCTGTGGCATTGAATTTTCCCAAGAGGGATTTTGAGGCCCATATTTGTGCTACATTCCTGTTTCATGAACACTTTAAATTTTGTAATCTTTGATGAACTTAAATTATGCTATTTGTGCATGTTTATGGTACACAATGTGTAGATTCACTGTGGGGCATGGGTCATACACATTCTTTTTTTAATTTTGTATTTTAAAGAGAATAGTACAAAAAAAGAACAATAGCAAAATACAAACAAAACAAAGCAAGGACAGTAAAAACAATACAGGGTTTCAAACCAAATGATAGGGATTAACAGTGGTGGTTATATTACGTATTGTTATCTTCAGTGAAGTTCCTTAGATTACCAGATGTAAGAACAGAAGATTGATCAAACCATTAAAGGGAATAAGAAAATAATAATTTAAAGAACATTAGAGACAATACATAGTGTCACTAGACAGGACTGTAGCAATTCACCAATGGTTGTTCTACTGCATTTCCCTCCCTTCCCTGCCATCTTCCACAAAGCCAGATCCCCCTCCCATCTCTGCAGCCTCTCTTGGTGATACAGTCTCAGAACAGATACATAATTTATTATAATCTCAGTGTGAGCTTAAAACTAGATAAGGTTGACAAATAAATCATTGCAGTCATACAGTTAAAGAAAGCTCCCCCAAAATAACAATAAAAATTATAGTTGTCTTAAAATGGAATAAGTGGCCTTGAGAAGTTGTGAGCTTTCTGCCAAGGAAAGCATTTGAGTGATGGCCAGATAGTCACTAAGTAGGAATGCTGTAGAGGGTATCATGTATTATGTAAATCATTGTTTGCAGTATGACTTTTAAGGCTACTTTTAATACTCAGAGGGTATAATTTAGAAAAGTACTGGGTGAAAAATGTTATCTTTGAGTAATGGGTCCATATGAAATCATCAATATACATTTTAAGAAGGTTCAATCATTCAAGGTTCTTATCCACAAGCAACAGCTAAACTTCTACATAACTGAAACTAGTTATTTGGTGGCCCATAGATTGGAATCTGGAGAAACAAGCTTGAAAAAAATGGATAGGAATCAAAGAAGCCTAGAAAATGACAAATACAATCAAGCTCAGGATGAAGGATTAGTCTGATAAGAATATTGTTTTGGTATTATGGCCGTCTATGCTACTGAACACAGCTGTCATGAAATACTTAAAACCAAAATCACGCACCACTCCTGTTGCCGGTGCACATCATAAGTGATGCTAGGAAATTCATGAATGAAATCTGTTTCTTCCTTTTTGCATTACTGTCCAGAGTTTAGAGGTTAAATGGAGCATCAGACTAGCAAAGCAAGAATCAGGCACTTATGCTCTAACTAATACTTTGTTTCACTTCAGTTTCTAAATGAGGATAAGTTTCTTACTTCTGACCAAGACACAAAAAGCCTTTCCTTTTAAAACTGGGAAGAGTTGAGATTCTAATCAGTCCAATCAAAGAAAAATGTCTGCTCCAGTGCTTTCACTGAATGGTTTAATAATCAAGATTTTGTGTTGATGAATTCTTGATCCAGGGGGAGAAACAAAGGAGTTCTGTGGCTTTCACACATTTTGCAAACTTCCTTATTCACCATCTCCTGGAGCACTACTCTCGCTTCTCAGTAGAATGCACAATGTAATGACTATTCATTACTGATTATATACTTTTATTTTATCTGACTAGAATAAAGTGATCAATTTTAAAGAGATAGATGCCTTTCCCCAACTCATGGCTTCCAATTATAGGTTTCCTGGGAAATGCGAGAACTGCTTGTGGCCTGTTGCTAATGATCTAAGACTGCCTATTCTGCTAAATGTTAACTATGGAATGAAAATGTGATGCTATCTGTAGTGGAGCTCACTAATCAAAATAATTACACCCATTCTGCACATTCCACATGCCTTCACTTAAGTAGGATCAAGTATCACTTAATAAGAACCTTTGTGTAAAGCCACTTTCTCAAGAGGCTCTCACTCCACACTGAATGGGCTCGGAGGCTTTTGCAGGGAGAGTGTGTAGGTGTGAAGGTCCCTATTTTGCAGTGCCGGGATATATTAGCACTGCAGAGCAGCTTTTCCTCCTGTGGTGTAGAGTGACATGCAGCAGACTCTGGCATGCTTGCCTGCCTCATTCATGTGAGTCTTACTGAGAAAACAGTGAACACAGTTTAGACCAGATCCAGTTACTCACCCATACAGCATCATCCATATCGTAACCAATTATTCAAAGGATCTTTATCCCTGAGAAGCAGGGCATTGTCATAAACGGGAGTAAAAACTTCATCCATGGTTGAAGAGTAGTGTTACCGAGAATCTAGAGGTCTTTGGGCAAGGGAGCTTTAACCCAGTGACACTTTCTTCTTTTTTCTCCTACCAGAGGTTAAGAACTTTCCAGGCAGTTCTTTTACCTTGGTACTAAGGTTATTACAGTGGTTTATACTATCTTCCTCAACACCAGCATGTATCATTCCACATCCTGCAGAAATATCAAATGCCATAAATATTACATTCGAGTAGAGGAAAGATAAATAGGACGAGTAAACATTTTTTACTACCGATTTCACCATAAGTTAGCAGAGAAAACTGTAAACAGAAGAATGGAGCAGAATGTCAGATATCACTGGATGTTGCCATTCATAGCTTTAAAGTACAGGATATTTGAAATTTGTAAAGCACTTTATGGGGAGGGGGAAGGCAACAGTTAAAAGAAGGGTATGGAAAAGGATGGGCTGACTTCACTGAGAATTAATAAAGCCTAGCTAGTGTCTGCTTATTAAACATCAAAAGAGACTATGTTATAGTATGACATTTTGAAAATTTTCAACACCATGCATGACCTATGCAGGTCACAGTTTCAAAGATTAGCGCATGGTTTGTATTTATATGTATGCTCAGATTCTTGGAGAAGCATATACCAAGACTGAATTAATTGCTCCAGGATTTTTGAGAGAAAAGGCATGAGAAAAAAAGGGAGCAGGAGCCAAAATGGCTAGGTAAGTAGTCCAGCCCCAGTACAGGTCTGACCCACCACGAAAGAGCAGGGAAGAGTGCAAGGAAGGACCCTAGGATGTGTGCTCTTGGAAGACTCGTGCTGGGCCCTGAAGCTACTTGTTCTGTCCTAGTACATGCCTGCCTCATCCTTGCCATGTGCAGTAACTATGGGGGCAGCTCTAAGAATGCGTGTGGACTTCACACCAAAGAGGCTGGAGGTCTTTTTCAGGTATACTTCCTAGGTTTCACCCACAGAATGAGACTTTTCTAAGTCATTAAAAACAGTCAAATGCAACACTTCTGAGGATGCTCCTCACAATGAAGCTCAAGTGGAGAAGCTGATGAGTAATCTGGATAATGCTAACAGTTTTGTGGATGTATCTCCTTATTACCTCCTGTCTGTAACTGGATTCAGCTCACTTTCACCTTTCTTTCACCTACATATTCCTAAATTGTCTGCAATGCACTTCTATTTTCTATTGAAACTGTTCACTTACAGGTTTTATTAAGGTCAACCATCTGCTTACTAAAGGCAGGGTTATCTTTCTTAAACACGGATGTACTGCAGTGGACTTGCCCTTGAGGGTTCTGAATTTTGCCCCGTCCCTTGAAATGGTCTTCCATGGACTTCTGTGGCCAGTGTTGTCTTAATTCTATACATCTCTATGTGTGCCTTCTAGATCTTTTCCACTGAATCCTTTTGCTTCTCTCCAACTTAAATTGAGACAATCACCTCCTTACTATCTTCAAGCTACATATCTCTAAATTCTCTTCCGGGATGCCATGTCCCAAAAATCTACCTCCAAAGCATTCCCATGTACTTAAGGACTACTTTTGCAGAATTTTATATATCTCTCCCAGTACTTTCTGGGCCATTAGAATGAAGATGTTGAGGACAGTTTAACTCAAATATGCCCCTAATCAAATAAATTATGTCCTACTTTCTTACTTTAGGTAGTGGTATCTTTTATAAGCCAGGCTTTCACAAACGTAACCATTTTGACTTTTTCACTCGTAAATCCTGAGGCTGAATTAAATAGTTCTAATGATCCTAAATGTTAGCCAATAAGTAAACAAAGCAATATTTTTACTTTTCATATTTAAAAGTTTATACATTTTCAAGTATAGTGACAATAATTATGAATGGATTAACCACATAAAGAAGAAAAATTTAGAAAATACATAATATATGCTATTGTTATTCTGAACCTTTTAATATATAAAATTATTCTTAGTGAATATGATTGCATATTAATGTTAACACATCTACCCATGTATATGCTACTTGGTACAAACCCAGAAAATAATTTAGTTAATAATTCTGTCTTTGTCATTTTTCTCTCACTGCTGGGACAAAATACCAAATACCAAAAATTAAGGAAGGAAAGGTTTATTTAGCTCACACTTTGTGGAGGCTTCAGTCCATAATCAGCTGGCTCCAAGGCAGGGTGGCATGGAAGAGGAGCAAAGTCCATGCTGCAGAAGACACCAAAAGCAAAAAGAGACCAAAGCGGGAGGAGACAGAGGAGCTGCTTTCCCTCCCTTGTACTGTATGTAGGCTACCTGCACCAGGGTGGGTGTAGCACTTGCATCCATCAGTCCAGCACTGGACTGTGATTGCACAGACTCTAGAAGCCCACCCCATGACTGCATGAGGTTTAGAGAGGACATCTAGACACAAACCATAACACATACTGAGAAGACATTTTTCCTTAAATGTTCTGTTCAAAGATGTAGCTCACATCTTCCTAAAATAATATGTGTATATTTTCTTTTCAACATAATTATGGAATAAAAATGGTTTATATAAATATTTATATATATTCATGTATATTTCCATTTTGTAAGTTTCTACAAGAGAATTAATAAACTGTAATTTTGTTTTCTACAATGCTATAAACAGCATAAAACTATTTGAGAATAATCTATAACAAAAAATTAGAACTTATTAAAATTTTCAGTAATCATTATTCTGTAGGTAAAATCCAGTTGTATCTGTTATTTTAGGTTTTTTTTGTAGTTATTTAAAGAAATTGAACATTTTTAATGTTCTACTTTGGTGTTTGTAGCTCCAGAAGTTCAGCTCTTACTTACTCCTCTCTTCTCTGCCTGTAATCTTTCCCAGAGTGCTCTCACTCATCCTCCTGGCTCTAAGTGACACCTACACATCAGTAACTGTCTGCTTTACACTTCCAGTTCATCTGTCTCCCCTCAGTGGTCTACGCCACACTCCCAGACAGATGGTCAACAACATCTCAAGTTTAACAAGTCCAAAACCGGACTCCAGCTATGTCTCCCACAGCCTTTATCTGTACTGGTGATGACCCCCTCTCTCACATAGCCAACCTGAAATCCTGAGAGCTGAAGCTGTAGTAAAAACTTGTGTCAGTGGCCATCAGGTTATTTTGTTCTTCCCTATCGTCTTTTTCCTTTCCCATGTGGTCTTTCAAGTCTCACTAAAACGATAGTTTCTTCAAAATAAACACTATTCAAAACTTTATTCAGAGTAAAGCCTACTCAAAACTATATTCAAAATAAACTCACATAGATCAGGAAATGTCTATTAGAAAGGACAAAAAGAGCCATTTATGTAGTTATTCTACAACAGTGACATTTGTGAGATATTTTTAAAAAGGAAAATTAATCAACCATGTTGATATCTAAAAGACAAGCTTTTCGGGAAGACTGTATCAGAAGTCACATCCAATCTCAGTATCAAAGTCAGAGTCTAAGATTTTGTGGTCTGTGTGTGGTCCTCCTGGCCCAGAGACCTATAAGCAATCTCTCCAAAACTGTGCAACTGGAACATACAATGTGTGATATACACAGTAAAACAGTCTTTGTAGAAAGGAAAAGAGTGAGAAGCAGAACCAGCTTCAAATGAAATAACATCTGTCTAAACAAAAGGGCCAGTTAACACTTGTTAATGAACTTCTAGAATTTCTATGGACAAGGGACTGCTATTTTCTGACCCATCAGTGGCACCTTCCAGATGTCCCTTCACTTGATAGGAAGGACAAATAGACATTTTAAACATTAATTTGCTCTCAAATAGCAATGAGTTAAATTGATAGTGATTCATATTTGTTTGGGCTGGATGGTTCCTGACTTTTCTCTATCACTTACATGAGACATCATCATTGCTTATGTTTATTTGAACTGCCTTGTGGATACTATACATATCATAAAATACAAAAACATCAAGGAAATAACACTTACCATCCACACATTATTAGAAGCTTAGAATAATCTGTGCATGTTTTTTGAATTTGAACCTAAATTAATTAACACAGTATTCCTAAAACTGGGTGTGTTGGTGCATGCCTGTAATCCCAGCACTTGGCAGGAAGATCGTTGTAAGTTTGAGACCAGCCTGGGCTACAAAGTGAGCTCAAGGCCAGCCTAAACTGCATAGCGAGAACCTGTCTCAAAAAAACAAAAAGAAAAATCTTCCTAAATTGTAATGCTGTCTATCATTGTGGAGTATTGCTATCTGGAAATAATCACACACAATGCAGGATAATTCACAGTAAATCCACACAGACAGGTGTAAGCAAACAGGACTATGGAAAGGACAATTATCTTTGCTTAACTGTCTCCCAGAGAGGTTGACCTGGATTTACTATAATGGTTTTGTGGCTTGCTTACACTTGAACATGTGAATAACTATAATTATATATGACTTTACTTATACCAGATAAATCAGTTAATTTATGAAGTTATGCGAATCTAGACATCACAGGAATAAGAAATTATTTGGTAACATTAGTTTTATATTTGTCCAAGTCATTACTCTCTATTTATCATCTTCCACTGGTATTAGATGGGCGAGATGGGAAATTTTGAAGCAGTTTAAACTTTAAGGATGATCTAGAAATGGTCTCATGTCGCCCCCATCTTTAGTCTGCTTTTCTGTCTGTTCCATTAAATTTATGCTTCTGCCATGTGTTCCAAACTGTGTACCCCAAAATTTCCTAAGTTGAACTAACTTCCAGTACCCTACAAATAGTCTTCAAAGAGATAAGGCAAGTTAAAATGAGGTTAAATGGACGGCCCTTAATCACATATAGTTAGTGCCAGTTTAATAACTGGAGTTTAGCACACAGATGAGCACAGCAGAAAGAAAATTGAAAACCACAGGAAGAAAACAGCTGCTTATAAGCCAAGAGAGTCACTTCAGAACTCATCCTTAACAGCACCTTTATCTCAGATTTCTTGATTCCAGAACTGTGAGAAAATAAACTTCTATTATTTAAGCTACCCAAATTGTGATACTTTATTATGGCAGTCCTAGGAAGCTATTATCAGCAAATGCAAAATTCTGTTGTTCAAAAATTAAATTTAGTGTATCATGAGATATCTGTTTATCATGAAGAAAAACACTTTTTAAAGATAAACTACCCTAAAATATCACTGAGAGGGATTCAATACATAGGGCAGAAACTCTTGTTTCCTTACCTTATAGCTATCTGTCTCCTGTACTTCTAGAGTTCCAGTTGTCTTCACAGAGGTGTGGTATCTCCTTTATAGCCGAGTGAACACATGTGCCAAACATGACCAATGAGATCAAAGAACAAGTCTACTTGTGGATTTACAGGAAGTGCTCTTTTTCCTGCCCAAAGCAAATAGACTCAGGCAAGAGCATTTGTTCTTTATTTTTCTTTCTATTGGTCTAGAATATGAATGCTGTGTCCAGATGTAGATAAATCATTTTGAGAACATAAAAAATCAATATAGTATGAAAAGAATAATGAGGCAGGAATTGTAAAAGATACTGAGTGCCGGGCTATAGCTCAGTGACATAAGAAGCTGCCTGGCACGTGCAAGGTCCCAAGTTTGATTCCTGGTACCAAAAAAAAAGAGAAAAGAAAAGATAATGGACCCTCTCTATGCAATCGTGAGATAATTGCCTCTAGCATTCTCATTACATGAGAAAAATTAACATTACTTGGTTAAGCTATTATAACAGGTGTAGTCAAACTAATTCAAACTAACCAAAAGGGGTTGACAATAAGAGAACACTGTAATAAACGTTAAAGCACAAGTTTGGATTAGTTATATTGCTTATAGCTATAAGTTTGTGGAATTTAGTACTGAATTGAATCTCTATTTTTAAAAAAGGTTTAGTTTCATGCTGAAAAATTCTATATAACACAGAAATTATGGATTAACTTTTTTTTAACCCTATCCTATCATTGAGTCACAAGAAGATGCAATGTCAGAGATGGAAATGCTCTGTATATGCACAAATGACTAAACATGAACATGCACTGTATGAAATGCTGTGGAAGCAAAATCCTCATTAAAGGAAAAGCACGATGGCATGTACTCCATTGGCAAACTCATTTTACTCAAAACTATATACACAATGAAATTTTCAAACATAGGCAAATACAGTTAAATCTAATGAAGATACCGCATTTCAGATTTTAAAAGTTCTAATATTAACTAATTAAAATAAAAAATTAACTGAGAGGAACATAGAGGAAAATTCCAGGTGATTATGTAGCAGTACTTTCAATATTCTTACTGGAATATTTCTGAAGCAAAATAAAATGCAAACTACATTTGAATTACTTCCAGTAATTATGATGTTGCTGGTAAAGTTGATGTTATATTGAGTTTGTTTAGTATGTATTGTGCAATAATGTAAATGAATAATTATTTTAGTAATATTAAACTACAGATGAAGGAAGATCAATAAGTGAGGCAAAACCTTCATTTCTGAGATGGAATTAATTGTATAAGTTATTTGAAATATTAATTAAATGAGTATATTCTTGTGATGTATTTCATCATTATAAGATAAGTAAATATTTCTTAAGTCTAAAAATGAAAAAACGTAGAAGCAAAACTAACATATAAGCAACGAACAATGCTAGTGCTCAGATTTACTCTCTGACAACATCCCATGAAAAGGAAGATAAGCCTGAAAAAATTTATGATACTATATAGTAAGAAAACAGACTATCCATGGCATGTCAAAAAGATACAGGAGATAATTTGAAGAGGATTCTACTGGACAAATTTCAAATAATTTAAACATAAATAAAGAAAATTATTGTATTATATTTTAAACATGTCAAATACCAATACCATCTATATCAGTTATGATTCACTCAATGAATAGATTTAATATAATAGAATTACTTCTTATTTAATGGACCCACCTGTTTAATGATTATTTGGACTGGGAATTACAACACATCATTTTTTGTACAGTTCTGTATATCTTGTTTACTTTAACTTAATGTCATTTTTGTACAGTATACCTTATTTGTTCACTAGTGTAATTTTTGCTGATGGTGCTGTACAGTAAAGTACTGTAGTTTTATGATCTGTTACACATTACACTACTACATGTCAGAGTTATGCAAATAAAATGTCATCAAATTAGAGTTTCTTTTGACTATTTCTTTGCTCTGAATATTGTAATGTACATCCTATATGCAATTCCTCATGGAGTGATCAATTAATTTAATGACCTCGTCATAGGTACAGAATTTGGTCATTAAATAAAGAATGTCTCTATAATATCTATATCATGATATATAATAGATTTATGAAAAGCTTACAATGGCTTCCTGCAGAATCAGGAATGAAAGAATACAAAATTGCCATCTGCATGCTGAAGAGTCAGGACCCAATCGAAAATCAAAGGTCTGGAGCTCACTGCAAAGTCTGCAGTGGGCCCACTTCAGAATTCAGAAGGTTTGCATTGGAAGGTTAAAGAGCCTGCACTAGAAGCTTAAAGAAATAACAGTAGAACATTCAAAGGCAATGGCAAAGACCTGAGCCTCTCCAAAGAAACAAAAGGGAAGCCTTTTTTTTTCTTTCCCTTTTTATTCTATGCAGGCTATAGGCCTATTTGTTGGTCCCACCCATATCCAGAGCAGGTCTTTCCTCCTCAATTTGAGGCTTATGTTACATATCCACAGCTATACTTTGAACTGTGCTGCATGAATCCACTACACATTTATTAACCCATTCAAGTTGACATCACAATTAACTATCACAATCCACCCCTTGTCAGCTCAAAAAACACACATTTCCTTAAACCATATTTAGTTTCCAAATACAATAGCAAGTTCATTATTAGTCCTAATGTGATACAAGTATCCTGTGTATGAATAGAAACACACTAATTCACTCCTCAGAATAGAAGGAAAGTTTCTTGGGGGGCAGGAAGGTGATACTTATTCTTCTACTACTGTATTAGTTACTTTCTCATTGTGGCAACACAAGACCCAGCATCTACAAATTAAAAGAGAAAAGACTTATTTTGGCTCATAGTTGTGGAGGGTTTAGTCCATGGTTGACTGGCTCCAAGGCAATGTAGCACAGTAGAGGGGAATGGGAGAGGAAGCTTGCTCATGATATGGCAAACAGGAACCCAAGAGAGGTCAAAGAAGGGGGAGGAAGATTGAACTTCCCACGCCTTGCCTCCAGTGACCCACCGCCTCTAACCAGGCTTCCCTTCTCAATATCACATTTATATAGAAACTCATTAGTGGACTAATCCACTTACAAGTATTATACCCATGATTCAATCACCTCTCAAACGCCTACAAGCTCAGGAGGCTTTGGGGAGGCATGTAGATATTAACCATAACATTAACATTTCATAGCTTAAGCATTATAATGTGAATTTAACAATACTTATGAACTGATACTGAGTCTATCAACATTATGTTACAAAGAAAGAAAAGGAAAATACCTGCTTAATGTATGTGTATATATACAAGTCTATTGACAACATAGGGAAGAAAATTATGATTACAGTCCTTGTTTTCATGACTGGTCATATGGCCATAGCTGGTATTTTTAACTTTCTTCTTCTGTTAAATGCTCTGTATTCCCTTGACCTCTAGAAAATGCCTCAGCAGGTCTTGGTTCTTTCCCTGACAGGTTGACCTACACCTTCATTCCTGAAGGTTCTGTACCATCTGTTATCCTGCCTGGCTTGGATTGTTGCAGTTTCCCACTGATCTTAATAACAGGGTATGCTAATACTAGAGCCCTGAGGAATCTCCTGCACTCCAAATGTGTTCTTTCTTTCCTCTCTTGTGGAATATTGCTCTAATTTCCCCTTGGTAGTGTGCATTAATCACCCTCCCCAACTCTGTTACTCCCTTTTCAGCTTCTTCACTTCAAGGCATGAGGAGCCCAAAATGACCAGGAGAACATCTCAGGTTCTAGTTCAGTGGAACCATTTCTGTGCTTCCTCACCTCTGGAACTCAGGGTTCTAGGCCAGAAAAGCACATGGCCACAGTAGCAGGAAGCAAAAATTTTGCTAGTGTGGCCCTAAGGGTAATGGTGAGTGGTACCATTCCACTTCCACCCCTTGATTTATGGACCTGTGAATCCCAACAATGGGGGAAAAAATACCATATAGTGGACACTGATTCTAAGCATATGCAACATTCTGGAGAACCCTGCACAGTACTGCCACCTACTGGCATTGCAACTGCATCTTCATAAGGTCATCCCTGCATCATGGCCACTTTACTTATGAATCCATTGGGTAATAACTGGGGGGGAGCGAGGAAACAGGTTGATTACTATACACAGATCAAGTCATCCTATCCATCTGATTGTTTAAGTCCTCTTCTGCTAGAGTTACACTTTGGTGAGTATTTACATGGGACACCTCCTTCACCCTATCCACATTAAACCACTTGGAACCAGCGTTAGTTTAGAACCAGTGTCTGAACAGTGTTTTCCAAACATTTAATCATTTCACTTTTAACAATGTAAAGTTATCTTGGCAAAATGCTGTAGATCCCTTTGGGTAAGGATGGGAGAAAGACTGACAGATACAGTTTTGGTAGTGTACCAGGGTTTTTCTCAAGAAGCCCTGTTCTTTATTTCATTTAAAAGTGCTGGGTCTGTCCGCTAGCTCAAATCTGGGAATTGGTTGAGGGGTGATGATTCTCTGTTGCTACTATTTGAGGTAGATTTCTGTTTGTTTGCTATAAAATTTTTCTGCCTATGTAAATCCAGCAAAAATTTTGTAGGTTTTCTGTCTATTTCACTTTTGGAAACACACAGACTATTAGTCAGCGCCATAGGTCTACACGTCAGACCATTCCAGTCATTGCTTTTCTTCCTGCTGTTCATTATGGAAAATATGTTCACCCTGTCTTTGGTGGCTGAGTGCTGCCACTTGACCTCTGCCACTCTGGGACCCAATTAAATCCATTATCTTTAAGTTTCTCAGTTGACTGACTGTGGTCCCCACCATAAGGTCTATCATATAGGGGAGAGTAATGACAAGGTCCTTCAAGGATGCTGGTGCTCACCTCACAGATCTGCTCCCTGAGATATTAGTAAAGGGTAGCACTTTTGCTAGATCCTCCCAGTATAGAAGATTAGGTTTACTCAGGTATATTTACTCCAGGATTTCCATTTTCCTAAGCTTTTGTATTCCTTAATCTATAGTGAACCTAGAAATGTCAAACATCTCTAACTCATTCACAACGGGCCATTATTTGATTCACATTTCTGACAACCAACCAAATAAACTAACATCTTTTTGAACTCCATGAACTGTAACATTAAAGTCAGAATCTACCAAATGGGCCCATACTGAGAAACTCAGTCAGATCCAAATGCATGTTTCTGCTACCATTATCCTGCTCCTTCAATTCCATTCCCATACTGTTCCTCCAACTTCTGTTTATGAGAATTAGAAAACACCTGAAGTTCTCTGGCAGTAATAACAGACTGTCTTATAAGTCACACTGTGTACTCAGCTTTTGGGGGCTTCTGAGGGTTAAACCTAGTTAGACACCCAAAGGCAAAAGTGGGTGTTAAGAGGGGTCCCCGGGTTAGTCAGCACCGTCTTGCTTGGTATCTGTGTCAGTCAACCCAGGATTAGTTTCCTCAGGTATAAAAGAGACCAACAACACAAAGCATGGGGTGGGCCTGCCTCTACCACTGAGGGTGGGGAAATCTCTTCCTCTGGCAAAATAATCCCATCAGGATTAGGAGCTCAGTGTTCCCAGCTTTGTCAGGGTCCTCTCAATATAAAAATGGGAGCCACCATCTTTCCTGGACTTTTTCCCCAAGATATTTATCTAGCAAACCACCTAAGAACTAATAATTTGTGTTCCCTTCCAGAGCCAATGGGGGGCTTGCTATCTGCCCATTATAGTAAAAGATAATAGTGTATCAGCCAGACTTGATGGCACATGACTGTAAAATCCAGCACACAGAAAGGCTGAGGCAGAAGAATCTCGAGTGCTATCATAGCCTGAGCAACATAGTAACTTAGCAAGACACTATTTCAAAATAAAAATAGAAAAGTCACTGAATACAATGTGAAAGTTTGGGTTCAATCCCCAGTACCACCTCCCAAAAGATTATTTCTCTCTCTGCAACATAAATTTTATTCTAGATCATTGAAAAGCTTTTATTTTCACATTTTGGGATGTCTCTCTGTGACACAAGCACACTTTTCAGCTTTCCTTGGGAACGTTCTGCTTTACCTTTGGGGAATTCAAGGGGAAAGGATACAGTGCAAGCATGGCCGTATGTCTTCTCCTGCACCGTGACCTACGTGTCAAATGTCCTTTGCCAGCATCCAAGCCAAACAGTTTACAAGTGATACAAAATCTGGGTATTTTACAGTTTTCGACACTTTACACTTCTATATAAATTTGAAGACTATCTTGCTAATTTCTACAAGCCGGCTGGAATTTTCATGGTACTTGCATTAAATTGATAGATCAATTTGGGGATAACTGTTATTTTGATAATGTATAGTTCTGCTCTATTTATGTGGTATTTATCTCCACCTATTTACATAATCTTTAATTCTTGGCAATAATTTTAATTTTTAGGGTATAACTCTTGTACTTCTTTCAATACATTTATTACAAATGTTATATTTAGTTGGATACTATTGCAACTCCAACTTTTAATTTTATTTTCAAGTGATTGGTAGTATATTGAGACACAATCCATTTTTGTTTATCGATCCTGTAGTCTGCAAATTTCCTGCAGGTTAAATTAGTTTTAGTAATTTTTCCTAGATTTCATGGGACCTTATGCACATAAAATTATGTTCTCTGTACTTTGATGCAGTTTACTTCGTCCTTTTTTCAATTGCTATGCCTATCACCATCATTCAACTTGCTGTACTAGCTAGAGCCTCCAGTGAAACAACACATCCAGTGTTGGATGTAAATATCCCTACTTTATCCCCAATCCTAAGTACCTTGTCAGCTGTAACATTCTCATAGATGTCTGTTTTCAGTTTGAGTATACTGCTTTCTATTCTTGTTGAGATCTATTATCATAAATTGGAGTTAAATTTTGTTAAATGATTTTTTTTTACTCTACCAAGATAACCATTTTTTTTTTTTTTTGAGACAGGGTCTCCCTATGTAGTCCAGGCTGGACTTGAACTCATAGTGACCCTCCTGCCTCAGCTTCCTGGATGCCTGGATTATACATGCACCATCACACACAGAAATCACCATTATTTGTCCACTATTCTGTTAACATATATATTCACACTTTGTGTTATCCAAGTAGTAATAATATTTTTTACATTTTGCTTTATTCGATTTAATAATACCTTGTGAGGGAATTTTGGATCCAAAAGCATAAGAATATTTTGCTATCAGTTTATTGTTATGATATCTTTGGCTTTAGTACAAAGTAATATGATGTGACTTGATCGAGTGAGTGGATTGTGTTCTCTGTTTTATGAAATATTTTGTGAAAGGTGGGTACTGTTTCTCCTAAAAGTTCTTGACAGGATTTGTAAAATTCCCTAGGCCTAGATATTTCTTTTGCAGAAGAGTTTAGTTACTAATTCAGTTCTTCGCTGAGAGTTGGGGTGGGAGGAGTGCGGAATGTGGGATGATAGCAGCTCTAAGCTGCGAGGTCAGGAATTCCCACCACTTCATGTCTGGGAGCAAAACACCTTCCGTATTGTATGCAGCCATTTCCAGCCTGACGAAGTGCCTGTTAGTTTTTTATTTTGTCCACTTTTATAATTGCTTTTGTAGAGACAGGTGGAGAAAAATAACTCTTTTCTTGACAGTAGGATAGATACGTATCCTATTTTGCTGCCTACTGAATTTTCAACATCTAACAGGGACTCCCATAGACCAAATATTTTAAAATGTTGAAAAGTAATGGTCTGTTGTACATAGTGGTAATTACTATACGTATGTGTGTGTGTGATAATTTACAGTTGAAATATTGTTTCAAAGTTATAATTAAGTTAAACAATAATTTTGAAAAATTTCCAGGGTATTTTAGAACTTTATTTAAAATAGCTGAGGTGAGAAGAACAAAAGGAATATTGAAACTTATTTACCTAAAACAAACTATGTATCAGGTGTGCACCACACACACACACACACAAACACACACACATATGCACACACACAGCAGCACAGACCAGTGAGAGACAGAGAGACAGAGGCAGTAAAAGCATACTCCTACACAAATATACATGTGATATATAAACTCACTTAATTTTTACAGAAAGTCCATGAAGTAAATATTATGGTTTTTCTTTTATAAATGGGAGAATTTTGATATAGAAAGAAAGTTAAATAGCTTATTTACAACCACAAAACTGTATGTGTATCCAAATTTGAAGTGAGATGTGTTTGTCTCAATAAGCACACTGCTACTGCATCCACATCCCACAGTGCAGTGGGTGGTTACTTGCACACTGAAACTCAAACAATATGTGAATAAGCAAAGATATTTTAAAATTTTAATGTATCCATTTCTCTAAATCAACAACTCTGTTTATGTTTTTATTCATACATGAGTTAATACTTCATAACTGGTGTTTGCAGAGTCATATTCATAGCTTATGATGTGTACATATGTGTCTAAACACCATATAATACAGATATCATATATGTATGTATATATATAAAATGTGTACTATTTTGCATGCATATATATGCACAAATAATGCCAAATTGGAATATTTAACTTGTGTGTATTAACGCTATAATAAATTGTTTATTTTAAAGTTTCATTTTTAAAAGGTCAATAGACATTATATAATTTGCAATTATGATAAAAATTTTGATATCAGCTGAAAAAATGTAAAGATGTATGTGTTTTCTGTATTTTGGGGAAGCATACATGAACAAAAAAGCATATATGAACATTTTTGGTGAACTTGATGTACCAAATCTTTGAAAATAACTAGCTTATTAATAAAGAATGATTAAATAAATAATGGTGTATTCATACACTGCAGTATCTAGAATATCAACAGAGTGTTCACTGACAATGAGTTCTTTCCAAATTAATTTAAAAAGTAATTCTTTTTTTTCTTTCTTTTTTTCCTAAGACAAGTTCTCACTATGTAGTTCAGGCTGGCCTTGCATTCACTATGTACCCCAGACTGGCCTCAAACTCACAGTGATCCTGTTGCCCCAAGCTCAGGACTGCTGGGATTACAGGCAAGTGCCACCACGCCTCGCTTAAAGAGTATTTCTACAGTTTTAAAGTTATTATCATGAAGACTACCATTTTTTGTTCTGTTTTGATTTGATTGAGGTATGGGTTTGAATGCTGGGTCTTTGCACTGCACTACATTCCAGCATTTTTTAATTTTTTATTTTGAGATGGGGTCTCCCTAAGCCACTAAGTTGCCCAATCTGGCCCAACTGCTTTAGCCTCCTGCCTTAGCCTCTCAATAATATACCTTGTCTCACTTGTTTAATAAAACTTGTAAGAGGATGTATCTTCATGAGTGAAAAAGGATAGCCATCAATTTCTTAGTGTCTTCAATTTTTAAGATTCTGAGCACTGGAATTAAACTGAAATAAATGAAAATACAGTAGAAACAAATATTTAAAAGTTTTATAATCAAATATAGCTGATAGCTTGACTCCATTATGACAAAGTACATAAACTTGTACACATGCACAAACATACACATACTTGCATGCACCACAAAATTCTCCTATTTAAGTCTCCATGATTTTTCCATAGGGCCCTATTTTTATTTTGTAAACATCTACAAATATTCTCTGCATATATAATTGCATACACTTTGTGTTCACTTTTAAAGAATTAGGAATATACTACACATTGCTTTTTTATCTGGGAAATTATTTATCTCAGTAATACAATCCTGTCCTTTCACTTTGATACATCCTACCCCTGTATAGATGCACTACAATGCAATTTCATTTTTCCTTCTTTATGGTATTCCTTACTAAATATCTAAACTTACAAAAATATAAAGAATAATTTAATAATACATATGACCAGACTGTATATATTTTTAATGTCATATACATGCAAAGCTTCAAATTATCAATCTTCTATCTCACCCTCCTCCTTATACAGGTAACTTTCACTTTGATGTTTTAGGTAATTCCCTTGTTTCCATTGTATTTGACCGCATACATGTGTCTCTGTGATTTTATATATGTTTTAACTTTTAAGTACTTTTTGTGTTGAACATATCGTTGTGCAATCCTATTTCTTCCTTTAGCATTTGTTTTCATACCTAACAGTATTAAAATAATAGTGTTAGCTCATTCAATCTATGTATTCCATGATATGCTTCCTTTAGTTTCTTACTGCTGGGAAGTATAGTAATAACAATTAATGAAGGTTAAATCTTTGCTATAATCCAGGCAATATTCAAATATTTCATTATATCTTTTACTGTCAGGAACTGTGATTGCATCATCCCAATAGATTGTAAAATGCTCACTTACATGGATATGATCCCATATAGTATAGTGGGGTTTTTTGTGTGGTATATTTTAATATTTTTTCTAAATACATATTAGTACATTCTGACATTACTCAAAATATTTTTTCTGGGTTTGGTTGGACCTGAGTGTTACTAGACACATGCTTATCATGTCTAAGGCTGTGGCTTGAATCCTCAGCAATTTTTCCCTTACAAAAACAAAACTTTATCCTTTAAATGAGGAAATATATTTTAAAATTTCTTTTACTATTATGTAATAATCTACCTTAGATATATTTTAATTTAACCATTAGTGAGTTTATTGATTGCTTTGTCTTTCAAGCACTGCGACAATGGACATTTTGCCCTTTGTGCTCTGTTTACATATTATGTAGACCGAGATGCGGAACTCCTCAGTTTTAATACTTGTGCATCACCAAATTTATTAAGTATGGATGGAAAGCTCTCCAACTGACTTGTTGATTAATATACTCAATAGAAGAATACAGAGCATCCATTTCTGACTAGCCACATCATAACCAAGACTTATGTCAGGCTATTAATATTTTTAATAACTTTTGGCTTCTAGTGTTCCATACTGATGTCAAGAATATTTTCAGATGTTTTCTCAACATTCAGTTTCTTCCTCTACCTTATATTACCTTGGACTTAACATTTTTCAAATTGTCATTTTAAAATTATTTTTCTGTTCTTTTAAAAATTGTAATATTTAAGTTATTCTCCAGAATAAAAATTTCATTTTGATTCATTACAAATATATTCACCAAAACTTGGCTTGTATACTTGCTGAATGATATTTTTCCCCATGTACAGTTTCTTGATTGGGTCTTTTTCTTAAAGGAAATAAACAAAATTTCAAATCAAAATAATAGGTGAGTAATGATAGTTAATACATTGTATATTATTATCTTCAAAGCTACCAGAATACAAGATATGAAAAATAAGAAATGTCTAAACAATACAGCACAAACCTTTCTCTTCAATGAACTAAGAGAAACTAGCAGTGTAACCATCTTAACTATCTTAGTTTACCATCAAATCTTGAGAGATTATTTCCCTGTAATTTCATTTGTGTAATGTATTTGAATTACCTCTACCTAGAAGTAAAAAGATACAAAAATGATTATGAGTTCACTGTGTTTTTCCTATATTTCTCATCAGTGTAACTCATGTCTTGACTACTTGTAGTCAACAGAGATATCACTGCTTCTGGTCAAGACACACACAGACAACACACACACACACTATAAAATATTTGCGCAAAAAGGAAGTGTGAGACACAAAAAGCTTGTAGAAGTGACTAAAGGAAAAGCAAATGTAACTTTCTGGGTCGTTTACATTGCTTGAGGATTCTCTTTCTCTGATTGGTACCCAAGTAGTAAATTTGTGATGAGAGAAGCCTGTTCCCAGAAATCCAGAAATGAGAAATACAAGGCTACACCCTAATTTGCAGCATATCAGAAAGATATGCAATGAAGACATAAGTGAGAAAGGTTTTCAGCTCAGTAAATATAAAGATAGAACTAGCATAAGATTAAGAGAAATGAAGAAACAAGGAGTCAAGGAAATCTGGTATGAAAAGCCATGTTAGCCATGATTTCCAGAGAGGCAGGAAGGTGATAGAAGGCCTTAAGGGGTCAGCCTGTACATAATTATTATGAGAGAAAATTGTTTCATTCCAAGGCTGAAAATGATGCTGGTAATCTTTTTCTCCATTTTGTGTAACAGCATGGAAGTCATAATTGGCATGAGGAGCCGTGTGCAGCACAGTTCAGACTCTTGCTCCATGGGAAAACCCCAGAGGCACATGCCAGGCTGGATGATAATGACAGCTGTGACTATCAAATCATGCAGCCCGCCTTTCAGAGGAGACTGGGGGTGACCCCAGAGACTGGACGGGTTAGCTCTAGGTCTCCAAGGAGAGGAGTGTGGAGCTCTTTTCATGAATTGCCTGAAAAAAATGACAAGTTTATTTAACAGGTATGGAGGAGGTGAAAGGAACTCTATGTAGTGGTGAATCTTTAAATAGAAGATTATTCTTTCAGAGGAGATTAGGAAAATGATTTCTAGAGACTTGAGATTATATTTAATGGAAAATTCACTGGTTTGATAATGTCTTGTTTTCTGTTATATTTTGATTATACATGCAAGCCAAAAACCAAAATGAGACTACCTTTCTTTCCTCAAATATGTGTAAATTTCAGTATCAACTGTGAACAAGTGAAGATTTTAAGCACAAATGAAAGACCTTTGACATCCATGTATTATCTAGCTACTATTTAATGTACTGATAGGTTAGTATAGAAAAATATGTGCATCATGAAAGAACATGATAAAGAATAGTAGAAAATGCCCTTTTGGTTTTATGAAGAAGCGTCTAAATTTTTAAGTAACAAATTAGTTTAAAGGACATGCTTCCAACATTTTACAAATTGATCTTGAGACTTAAATGTGTCTGAGCATCTGAAAGAAACAGCCTTGGTTTATTGGTATACTAAGAAATTTGGACCTAGATTAGCAATCTGACAAAAACTGCCCAATCTCAATTGGTTGTTTCATCAGATGATGCTGACAACTGAAACATTCAGAGAAGAGTCATAAAAAAATTTCACCTTTTAAAAGTGATAATGTAATTAATATGCTTTTGGTTATAAAACACATTCACTTTACAGGTCAAACTCAGTACTGAATCCCTCAGGGGCTGTGTGTTTGTCTACACTCTAATGGCTGTAAATCATTTTTCCTCTTCAAGACACACAGACCAGTCCTTGTGGGTCCAAACTGTCTGACACTAATCTTATTTGGACTTGGTAATTCTCTAAAAGACTCAGTAAAACAATATTTCATGTAGAGAAATGTTGTAAAATCCCTGTGCATTTGGGGACCTTGTGAGAAGTCCATGTACTAGGAGATTATTAGCTCTTTATGATGTGGCACTGCATATTGAAAATATTCATATCCACTAATCTCCATATGAAAAACTTTGGTTCTGGAATATTTGATGATAATATTATAATGCATTATTTCCTCCCCTTAATTGTGGGACACATAGGTATCAACTCTCTGTTTAATTCAACAATACCAGACCTTAACCAAGAAAATCAGGTGGAGTTCAATTTAAGTTTTACTAATGTACTTTCACACACAAATAATGATGGATTTATTCATTTATTTATTTGTAATGGGAATTGAACATAGGGCTTTGCGCTTGCTAGGCAAGTGTTGTCCTGCTGAGCTATATTCCTGGCTTAAAATGATGAGTATAGTAACGTGTGAATTAGCAAATTTAAAAAAGGATTTACTAACTGTATCAATCAGTGCTTACTAGAGGAACAGATTTAATGCAAGATACAAAAATATATAATAATTTACAGGATTGGCTCACAATAGCCATCCAGAGTCAGGTTTGGAAGAGTCCAAAAGGTCTGTCTGCATACTGGAGATACAGGGGTCTAGTCGGAGCCCAGGAATTTAGTGTAGTGCCTGTGTGAGTCCATACCAGGAAGTCAAAGGGTCTGCACCAGAAAGCTGAAGAGTCTGTGCTGGAGGCTAAAAAGTCCACATTAGAAAGTTGGAGTGTGAACTGGAGGCCAAGAGATGATGCCCAAGGTGAAGATGAAGCCTGAATCTCCTCTGAAGAAACAAGCAAGCCTTGCTTCTTCCTTTCCCATTTTACAATTCTGTTGACAATCCGCCCTAGGGTGGGGTCTTCCACAGCCAGAACTATGCTGAGCCAATTTAGAGTTGAGCGTTTTCGACTTAAGTTAACATTGTCAGTTCACTTTCACAATAAGGGTATCTCTGTAGCACACTGCAGTGTTTTAAATTTAGGGTACCTTTCAAAAACTTCATCTTTTCAGAGCATGGACTTTTGGGAGGTGATCGTATCATAGGAGTGCAATGGCTGACTTGCTCTTTGGAGGTTGGGCCTGGTTGAAGGCAGGTCACTAGGAGCGTGACTCAGAGGGTACGACTTCCTCCCTAGATCTTACTTTCTCTTTCTGCTTCCTGCCTACCATGATATGAACAGCTTTTCCTCTGTCATGGTCTTCTGCAGCTCCATTTCTGTCTTAGACCTGGTGGACCACAGACTGCAACCAAGGGCCAAAATAAACCTCTCCTCTTCCAATTGTAGATAGGACATATTTTGTCCCAGCAACAAGAAAGTAACTAAGACAAACACTTCCAGTGAAGATTTTGATTTTACTTAGGAAATCATCTCACCTCACAGAAAGAAATCCTCATTGGTGAATCAGTTCTTAGGAAGGAAATGTAAGAGAGCAAGAGCAGAAACATTTCTAAATAAATTGACAGGTTCTTTGTGAATTCGAGTCATCGTCTTCCTTAGTCGTTAGCACAGAAGCTGCTGGGCCCAAAGGCAGGAAAACAGCCTGTCTAAAGGTTTAGTGTTAAATTCAAATGATTTAGGGCAATAGTTAACCTCAATAAATTCAAGTTGTTTCAGACTTTAAAAATGAATGATTTGGCTTACTGTGCACTCACTGGGAAACTAAAATGTCTGTCACAGACATTAAATGCAATCATATATGTTTCTTTGTCTTATTAGGTTATCTTGGAGAAATCTGGGAATCATAAAATTAACACAAAATAGTTTAAAAAATGGCAAAATTTTTAATATTAATATACTGGCCTAAAAATTAAAAATACTGTGCTTTTAATCCATTGAATATTTTTCCTTTTTAAAGTTACAAAGCGTAATGTCCATTGCTTTTAATAATGTAAGGCTATTGGAAAGAAAAACCATTACTAAAATTATTGCAATTAGCAGAAATGATATTAGAGTTAGTTTTGGCCTTGTCTCCCTCTACAAATTGCTACTGCTTTTCATTGCTATTTATTTTGTGTGCATTTTCTCTGCCTATTTTTAAATCTATGTCCTTTTAAAATCACTCTTGAACACCAACTTTATTTCTCCTTTTTCAAGTGTTTCAAGAATTCTCCACTCTGTGGTACCAGTCTCTATCCTTCCCTATTCACCTTCCATGAAACTTTTCTAATTTCTTTTTTTTTTTTTTTCCTGGTACCAGGAATCAAATTCATGACCTTGCGCTTGCTAGGCAGGCACTGTGCCACTGAGCTAAATCCCCAGCCCTCCATGAAACTTTTCAAAATGCTTGAACACACAGTCTTTCTTGCTTTGTCCATACCACTTATTATCTTATACTTTATTATCATTAATATTTCAAGTAATGCTTTAACTTGTGCTTTATTGATTCATTTGAAAATAAATAAATGTCATCTATATATCCAACCTAAACCACTAATGACTTGTAATTAACATTTTTTTCCATTTTGAACACAATAATAAATCAAAAAAAGATCTCAAGAGTTAAAGGTAACCAATCTTAAACAAATTCCATTTACATTAGTGTAATATATCCCACTCTTCATCACAGAAAATGAAAACACATCATTTTGTCTTTCTTTTATAGCTGTGTTGTAAAATACGTGAATACCACTGCATGGCTTGACATTCTAGCACACAGCATGGCAAAGTCCTCTGAACCAAATCCAGCCCACCATCTAGCTCTGCAATTAAAGTGTTGTTGGAACATATCCACAACTTCTTGTCTGTTGCTGTTTTTGTGCCCTAAATTTACAGTGAAGTAGTTGCAACAGATTGGGAACCCATGAAGCCTATTTGCACTATGGTTATATGTAAAGCTTATCAACTCTTTTAGTAGAGCATGATAGGAAATGTGTGTATGTGTGTGTGTGTGTGTGTGTGTGTGTGTGTGCATGTGTGTCTGTATGTGCATGTGCATTTAGTTTTGAGGCAGTATTCATTATATAATCCATGCAGCTCAGGTTGGTCTCAAATTTGCAATTTTTCTGTTTCATCCTCTTGGCTGCAGGGATTACAGGTGTGTGTCACCATATGAAGCCATTGTATAAATTATAATCTTTAAAAGCCTACTTCTTGGTGTCTAAATGTCATTGGCCAACAAAGGAAATAGGGACAGTGGAGAAATTATTGATTTAAGGGTTGAGGCAAAGAAGATAGAAGATGGGCCTCAAGCATCTTGAAAAAGAAAGTATTCCAAAAAGGATGAGACATATCAAAAGGGCCAGGAGCCCCAGAAAGAGCTCCCAGTGGCCAAAGTAGGAACAAGTTGAGCAAAAACAAATTGATGATGGTATTAAATTACAACACATAGAAAAAAATTGATAATCATAAATGGGTCTACACTAAAATAGTTAACACGTGCAAAAGAAATGAAGGAAATAAATAATCACCAGCAAAACAGCACAGGAACTGTTACAAGGAAACTCCACCACTAGCTATTGAAATTAGTGACTGAAAATTTTTGGAGAAACAGCATATTTTTTACCTCTCTGAAGGTATGTGTTAATTTCAAATGGAATAGCGTAATAGTAAAGAAACCCCATGGATACCACCTTACCCAGTGGACAAGACTAACACCATCACTAAAGGACATAAGGACATCATTACTTTCTAGATATGAAGTACCTTTGATCTAATTATGAGAAAATACCATTTAAATCCAAAATTATTGATAACTCAAAAAATAAGTAATCCATACTAGTGAAAAATATCAAGGTCATGACAGACGAAGAAGGACAGATGAACTGTCACAGATTAAAGGGTACTAACAGAACACCACAATGAAAAGCAATGTGACAGCCTATATTATGGAAGGGAAAAAGGGTGGTATACTGGAAAAACTGGAAAATTATTAATATTCTTCAGTAAATTAATAATATTATATAATGTTAATTTCTTAGTTTGATCATAGTGCTGCAGTTATGTAAAACATATAAACATGGAGGAAAATAGATAAAATTTGGGAAGAAACAGTCTTATTTTTACAAAGTTTCTGTATGTCTAAAGGGATTCAAAATAAAAAGTGGGAGGATGTTTTTGGAAAAAGAGCATAGTTTCCTCATTAAGAAAACAGAAACCCAAAGTAATTTCCTTTATTGTTACACTATTGACAGTTTACATTCCGATTAATAGCACAGAATTTTGAGAAGCTGAAAGAAAAGTTGTCATGCTTTGGCACTGTTTCTGCTAGAAGTAGTTTCCTTGACTTTTACATACTCAGAGTTTAAACAAGGAAAGCATGAGGGATAGTAATTGAGGCAAAAAGGAGGAGGGCGTAACAGAGTGGCCCTTGATCCCTTGGGTTCTCATAGCCAGGTATTCTGGGCATGTTTTGACTGCATGAGGACCAACCACCTGAGACAGAGCAGGAGGTAACAAACTGGACTGTGGAAGCAACAGAGGTCTCCCTGCTTCTTTTCCCCTGTGGAAGAGAAGTTTAATCTTTCTTGAACTCTGAGAAGGACTTGGTTTCTGTGTGTGGCTTATGGAAATCACTGTCATTATATTAGAGGTGTACCTTATGCTGAAATAAGGAATACAGAAAATGAGAACATGCCATGTGCTGAAAAATAATTAGAAAAGGAAGAAGAACTTTCTGCTATTTGAATGGATAAACTATATTCTTTTCTAAATTTATATTAAAGCAAAGCATATTAATTTCAGTAACATGGCAAATATTCAGTGAGCACTTTTTGTGTGCCCAACACTCTGCTAGACATTATTTTGGAAATTAAAAAGAAAAAAGGCAAATAACCCCTGTGCTCAAAATGTTCACCAACTCTAGAAACACCAATCGAATTTACAAAAAAGAAAAACTAACTGAGACAGTAACATAGAAATATAAATAGGAAACTCTGGAGGATGAATATACACAATAAAGAGAGAAATAGTATGGGAAATTAGCTGGTGATATGGGGAAAGTTAAAAGTTAACTTTCTCATTGCAAGAGCTTAACAGTAATAACAATATCAAAATATTCTCTCTATTGCAGTAATTAAATAAGGTGCTCCCAAAGAGAAATTAAGTCCTCTCCTTACGAAATACACTTGAATTTTTGTTTGTTTGTTTGTTTCACATCACTGACCTGAAGCTGCAGCGGCTAGCAAGAAGGGGTCTGAGACAGGCTCCCTTTTGTGCCATTGACTCAGGGCTGTGGTGACCAGCAGGAAGAGACTCTGGTACAGACTCCTTTTGTGACACTGACCCGGAGCTGCAGCGACTGGCAGGAAAGGGGTCCGAGATGGGCTCCTGCTGCCTTCACTGATGGGCCTTGGGGACAGGAGATCAGTGGGAAAGCCAGTGACACAGAAGTTTACCAACTAGAGGGCACATGATGGACAGGCATGGAGAAGTCCAAAGCCACAGTAACAATACAAGCCAGCACGTGGTAAGTTGAGTGAACCAGCTTTGTGCTTGGGGACAGAGACACATGGAACAGAAGTGGGCAGGTAGTGTGACCTTCTTTGGTTTTTCTTTTCACTATTTTTTTTCTTTCTTCTCTTTTTTTCTTCTTTCTTAAATGGCTAGGAAGAAGTCCAGCCACAAAAAACTAATCCCAGACCCCAAATCCAGAGACAAGAATCAGACTCAAGCCCAGCACAAACCTACCTTCAATCTTGGCTGGAGTACACATTCTGGAATGAGATTTGGACCTACCACAGAACCGCAGACACTAGAAGAATCTCACTTTTTAAATTTTTCTGTCTGATGGGTTTACCTCTTGGTAGTCCACTGGGTTAGTGTTTTATGTTTTGCTGTTTATTTTCATTTTATCTTGGTGGTGGTTGTTTTTGCTTTTTGTTTGTGTTTTTTTCTTACCTTTTTTTTTTCTGTTCTGTTTTTGCCCCGTTTCTTTTTCTTCCTACATCTTTTTTTTTTCCGTGTATGATTACTTTTGTTTCCTGTTTTTTTCTTATTTTTCTCCTCTCTTTTTTCTTTTCCTTCTCTTTTCTACCTTCTTTTACCTCTAGTTCATGATTTATATCTCTACCCTTTCCCTTTGTATTATTCCACTCATTTTCTTCCTCTCATTCAGCAACTATCTCACTTGCTCTTATGAGACTTTCATGTGGGTAAACATTGTCTCTTCCTTTTCTGATTCGCATCAAGACTCCTAGACCTTCTCTTCCAATCCCTCCCTATTTTATCCTACAATTACCAAAACTTGGATGATCATCCTATGCCCACAAAATTTGCTCCTACTATATTTAACCCCATCTAACTTTCCATCCTACCCGCACCCCTCTTAAGCCCTGGCCCAAACCGGGTAAAGTCACTCTACTAAGTGGAAAAATATTGTATACAAGTTCCATGTATAAGCTGGATTACATTGTATAACTATAGAAGTTACTCCTATGGTTAAAGATATCAGGCTAATAGTTACCACAGTCAGTACCCAAGCTATGCTTGAGTCTATTGGTATTGCTAACTGTACTACTTTAACCTGGATGCCATACCTGTTATAATTAGATTTTTTCTCCCCTGTGTGACAAACTGAGATTGCAAGGGGTGGTAACCATCAAAATAGTCCAGTACCAAAGAATGAGCCTTGAATCAAAAAGATAGCAACTCCACATTTGTAACACATTGGGAAAGTAGGTTCTTGGGACAGACAGAAAGACCAAGAACCACTTATATCTATAAAATGTACTTGAGGGACAGACATCACTCAGGAAGGCCTCCACACCATGGATAAAACTAACATAAAAAAATCTACAAGCATCAAGACAGAAAACAAAATAAAACAAAAAATAGAAAATGACAAGAGGAAGAAGCAAAATGCAACCCCAAATGCCCAGCCCACCTAGGAAAAGTTCAGAGCACAAAGAGATGGAAGAAATCAAAACCCAACCACTGGGATTCTCTGAAATGATAATAGCAGAAGTGAAAAAGATATGATAGCAGCAGAAGCAAAGGTGCCCTGGAAAAAATAATATATAAGGTACAAAAAGAAATGGCAATCAAGATAAAAGAAATTAAAGAAGAAATAGATTAAAAAAAAATAGAGGAGGCCAGGAAAATGATGGAAATCATGAATGCCCAACATAAACAAAAAAAAAAAATCTCCATTGTAAGTATACACAGAAAATTGAATTTAGGCAAGGACACAATAACAGACCTAGAAAACATGAATGTGACTAGCAACCAGGAAAAGAAAGATATCATAAAAATAGTAAAGGACCATGAAAAGGCAATCCAACAGTTACAAGATGAAGGAAAGAAAAACACCATATGAATGACTGGAGTCAGTGAGAAAGCTGGAGACAGTGCAAATGCCATTAAAAACCTCCTTGGAGAAATAATGACAGAAAACTTCCCATGCATGGATAAAGAATTTGACATACAAATATTTAACTGAAAATAACCATGAGCAAAATAAAACTACACAGACATATAATAATGAAGACTCCAGAAATTCAGCACAAAACAGAATATTAAAACAACTAGAGAAAAAAAAATCACCTATAAAGGATAACCCATCACATTCACAGCAGACTTCTCAGCAAAACCTTCAAATCAAGGAAAGCCTAGACTGAGGTATTTCAAGCCTTAAAAGCAAATAGTCTTCAACACAAATTGATGTACCCCACAAAACTTTCAACTTCAACATAGAAATAAGACACTTCCATGACAAAGAACAAGAGATGAAATTCGTGACCATGAAACCAGATCTACAGAATGCTCTGGAGGATATATTAGAAAGAGATAATAAGGACCACAAACACATGAACACAAATAGAAGGAAACTTCCAAGCAGGGTAAGCAATTAAACAGAGGCGAAAGATAGGAATCCAACAACAGGAAAATAAGCTGAAAAAGATAAGCCAATACATGTCAGTTATAACCATCAATGTAAATAGTCTCAATTCACCAATCAAAAGAAAGAGATTGGCAGAATGGATCAAGAAACAGGATACATCGATATGCTGCATTCACTAAAAAAATTAACCCCCCCAAAATTCATACACTAAAATTCAAAGGATGGAAAACAATTCTCCATGCCACAGAAATCCAGAAAAATTCAGGGGTAGCTATCCTATTTGCAGACAGTATAAATTTTAAACAAAAACTGATAAAAACAAATAAGGAAGGTCACTACATACTAGTTACAGGAAAACTCCAAGAAGAACCAATAATAATCATAAAGATACATGCACCAAACACCAGTGTACCCAACTATATAAAACAAATATTAACAGACATGAATAAGAAAATTAGCACTAACACAATTAAGGGGGACCTTAATACCCCACTCCCACAAATAGATAAACTAGATAACAATTCAACAAAGAAATATCAGAATTAATACAAGCCTGTGAACAAATGGACTCAGTAGATGTCTACAAAGTGTCTCACCCCAAAACATCAGAATACATGTTTTTAGCTGCCTATGGGTTGTTCTCCAAAATAGGTCATATAGTGGCCCACAAAACATGTTTAAGCAAATGCAAAGGACTTGAAATCATTCCCCACATGCTATCTGACCATACCACAATGAAACTGGAAATCAACAAGAAAAGATATCACAAAAACTACAAAAAAACCCATGGAAATTAAACAACACCTTCTAAGCAAACAATGGGTCACAGAGGAAATTAACCACAAAATTACATAGTATATGCGATTAAACAAAAGTGCAGATACAACACACCAAAACTTATGGGAAGCAATAAAAGAAATCCTAAAAGGGAAATTCACAGTGATAAACTCTTCCATCAGGAAAACCAAATGAGCTCAAATAAATAACCTAATCTTGAACCTCAAATTTCTAGAAATGCATCAATATGTTGGTTCTTCAAAAGAATTAGTAAAATTGATAAACCAGTAGTGAACTTCATGGAAAAAAGGAAAGAAAAAACACAAATGCAAGCAATCAAAAAGAAAAAGGGAGAAATCACAAAAGCTCCTACAGGAATTCAGAAGATCATCAATATCTACTATGAGAAATTATATTCTAATAAGATGAGAAACACAGAAGAAATGGACAGAAACCTAGACACAATTGAATTGCCAAAACTAAATCAAGAAGATATAAAAATTCTAAATAACCTAACATAAACCAATGAAATTGAAAATGTAATTAAAAATTCACCGACAAAGAAAAGCCCAGGCTCTGATGGATTCACTGTGGAATTCCACAAGAAATTTAGTGAAGAACTGATACTACTAATGCTAAAACTCCTTAAGGAAATTAAAAGCGAAGAACTACTTCCAAAATCATTCCTGGAACTAACTATTACTCTGATTCCAAAACCAGAGAAGAACCCCCTAAAAAAGGGAAACTACAGGCCAGTCTCCCTAATGAACATTGTCTTGGTTACTTTTTTCTCATTGCTGGGACAAAATACCTGACGCCCAAAATTAAGGAAAGAAAGGTTTATTTTGCTTACAGTTTGTGGAGGTTTCAGTCCGTACTTGACAGATTACAAGGCAGTCTGGCACATGGCAGAGAGCTACAGCTCAGGGCGCAGAACACAGCAAAAGCAACAACCACACACCAGGGCAGAATGGTGGAGGAGGACTGACCTCAAGCACTCTTTTCCTCTCCCTTACATATGCAAATTATACACCCCAGGGCGGGTGCAGCTGTCACACCCATAATTAAACTCTAATAGCCTGCCCCATGGCAGCATGAGGCTTTGGGGGGCCACCCAGACATAAACCATAACAAACATAGACACAAAATCCTCAATAAGGTCCTGGCAAACACATGCAGTACATCATCAAGAAGGTTATATAATATGACCAAGTTGATTTCATATCAGGGATACAGGGATGATTCAACATACACAAATCAATAAATGTAGTACACCATATTAACTGAACCAAGGACAAAAATCACAAGATCATCTCAATAGATGTAGAAAAAGTATTTGACAAAGGCCACCATCCATTCATGATAAAAATCCCACAGAAAATAGGACTAGAGGATCTTTGTCAAAATTTGATAAAAGCCTTCTATGACAAACCAACAGGCAACATCATACTAAATGGAAAAAACCTGAAAGCTTTTATTCTAAATTAGGAACAGGACAAGGATGCCCACTATCACCTGTCCTATGCAGTATAGTTCTGGAAATACTAGCCAGAGCAACTAGACAAGAAAGAAAATAAAAGGAATAATGACAGGAAAGGAAGAAGTTAAATTGTAATTATTTGCAGATAGCATGATACTCTACATAGAAGACCCCAAAGACTCCACCAAAAGGTTCATGGATTTAATAACCAAGTTCACTAGTGTAGCAGGATACAAAGTCAACATTCAAAAATCAGTAGCATTCCTGTAAACAAACAACAACCTCCATGAGAGATAAACTAAGAAAATCATACCCTTTACAATAGCATCCAAAAATGAAATACTTAGGAATCAATCTAACAAAATAAGAAAAAAAATCTATACATTGAAAATTATAGAATTCTGAAAAAGGAAATTGGATACCAAAAAATGGAAAGATATCCCTTGCTCATGGATAGGAAGATCCAATATAGTGAAAATGGTCATACTTGGAAAACTGCTATACAGATTTAGTGAAATCTCAATCAAAATACCATTAGCATATCTCACAGAACTAGAAAAAGTATTAATAACATTCATTTAGAAACAGAAGAAACCTCAAATAGCAAAGGCTATTCTGGGCAACAAAGGCAAATGAAGGGGCATCACAATCCCTCACCTGATATTGTACTACAAAGCTGTGATAAAATCAGCAATAGTATTGGCAAAAAAAAGAAACAGACCCAAGGATCAATAGAACAGATTAGAAAATACAGACACAATTCCAGACACACTCAGACACCTTTCTTTGAATAGGGAGCCAAACATGTTCACTGGAAGAAACAAAGCCACTTTAATAAATGATGCTGGAGGAACTGGCTTTTCACATGCCAAAGACTAAATCCAGACCCATGTCTATCCCCATGAAAAGTCAAAATCAATCAAAGAGCTAAATGTTAAAATAGAAATGCTAAATTTTGGAAGAGAAAATAGGTAGAAATCTTGAAGATAAGATGTACGCAGACACTTCTTCAATAAAACCCAGAGTGCAAGGAAATATTATAAATAATCAGCAACTGGGATCTCACTTTACCAAAAATCTTTTGCATAACAAAAGAAATCATGAAAAAAGTGAAAATACAGCCCACAGAGTGGGAAGAAATTCAGTCAGTTGTCTCTCAGACAAAGAACTTCTATTTAGAACATATAAAGAACTGAAAACCTCAGAATCCCCCCCAGTTCAAAGACCCAATCCAAAAACTGGCATCTGAGATGAATACACACTTCTCAGATGAAGAAAAACAAATGGTAAATAAATATATGAAAAAATTTTCAACATCATTGGTCATTCTAGAAATGTAAATTAATATTACACTGAGATTGTATCTTAACCCAGAAAGAATAGCTATCAGTAAAAATCACTCAATAACAAATGCTGGCGGGGCTGTGGGGGAAAAAGAACCCTTCTCCACTATTGGTGGGAGTGTAGATGTGGTACAACCACTGTGCAAGTCAGTGTGGGATTTTTTTAAAAAAATAGGATTATAGGTTCCATTTGATTCAGCTGTTCCTCTTCTGTGCATTTTCCTGGAAGGAGTAAAAACATTGTACCACAGTGATATTTGTGTACCCATGTTTATAGCAGCATGACTCATAATAGGTAAATCTTGGGAACAATCCAAATGTCTATCAACTGTGAAAGGATAAAAAAGAGGTGATTTTTTTTAATATAATGGAATATTACTCAGCCATAAAGAAAGATAAACTTGAGACTTTTATGCATAAATGGATGCAAAGTGAGACCATGCTTATAAGTGAAATAAACCAGATTCATGTGTCTAAATATCATATTATCTCACAAGAGTGAGAATCTGAAAGAGTGAACAACATTCAAAATGTACAATAGATACTGTGAATAGAGAAGAAACTATCCAAAAGAAAAAAAAAATACTGTGATGGGAGAAAGGGGTAAAGAAGGAAGGGAAAAGGAAAATATATATATATATATATATATATATATATATATATATACACACAAGATGGTTAAAATAGTTATACAGCTAGTTTCTCTTGGTTCATTGAGGGGAAAGTTTTGTGGTACTAATTTTCTGGACAATGTTTCATACCTACTATACCTTGTACTCTGAACAGCTGCCTTAAGTATAGCAACATGCAATGTGTTGATTATTGTTACTCTCCTACTAGCCTGTTTTGAGACTCTGTTTTATTGTTATTTCTTACTTATTTTCTGTTTAAAAGAAAAAAATAAAAAATATTTGTTTCAAGTATACTTTTAAAACCTAAGAGTGAAAAATTACTGGAATAAAATATGAGTATATACTTTTTGAAGAAGATACAAAAGGAAAAGTCTTCAAAATTAAAAAGCAATACATTTGACTAAATTAAAAAAATTGCTTCCCTTGGATCAAACACCTTCACAAACACTGTTTTAAAAACTGAAATAACAGATTGGGAGAAAACACAGGCAATCAATTGGAATAAAAGAGATTTGGAGTCAAGAATGTGTAAGTTAGCAGGTCCATGAACATTAATGGAAACAAAATGACGTCATTATTTTCACAAAGTTCAAACTGAAATTTTACATTTTCTTTCCTTGTAAATCTAAACAAAACCAAGAATGGCATGAATCATACTGCCAGTCTGTCAAGATTCTGTGACGAGTCTCAAGATTTGAATTCATGGATGTTTTTGCATGTAACCTTGTGATTGTAATAGACCTAGAAAAAACTCCGTGCACTCATAACTTCCTACAAAGTATAGTTTACATTTACCATTAAGTGTTACTTACGGATTTTAAAAAATTAAATATTACACCTCGCTCAGTATCTACTATAGCAATATAATTGAGTTCCTTTGGAATCCTACATATTTTATGAAGAAAAAATTTTGCTATTGCTGTTAAGGAAAACCAAAGTAATGGAAAGCAAATATGGAAAGAGTGAGGCTTCCAGGTGGGGAGAACTTTAGAAGTAACAGCATGTCAAAAAGGAGCAGGGCACCAATCAGGGACATACCCTCAATATCCTCCAAGCAATATTCCAAATTAGAAATGTTTCTATGAACTATTTATCTTTTTGGTTCATGAGCCAGAACATAAGGTCCTGAATTCCCAGTTATTAAGTATGTTGGCAAGAGAAGCCTTAGAGCCCTGGAAGCAGGGGCAGACTTCTGGTGTTTATGGGGTGTTATGGGTTATGTCCAGATGCCCTTACAAAGTGTCATGTGGTCATAGGTGGGGCTTCTCAGGGGTGGTTTGACCTAGGGTGTGTGATGCTGGGATTAAGGGTGTGTTGTTACTAAAAGAGTCCTCTGATCAGTTTGGCATACTTCTGGGTGGGAAAATAGGAAAGCCCACCCTGGGCATGAGTGGCACCACCCAAAGGGTGGGTATCCTGGAAGGGGTAAAAGGAGAGGCAGGCTGGGGCTGCTTGCTGCTTTGGCTGTCTCCTTCTTGCTAGCCATGAAATGTTTCTCCTCTCTGATGCCCCTCTGCCATACCATCCTGCCTGGGAGCCAGCCAACTATGAACTGAAACCTCTAGAAACTTTAAGCCAAAATAAACCTTTAACTTTGGGTGTTGGGTATTTTGTCTCAGCCATGAGTAAAGTAACTTAGACATGGGATAATTTAGTCTTACTAGCAAGGGGCAAAGATGGCAGGGCATTACTGGGGCCAGCTGACTTACTGAGGAAGAAACTCATCAAATAGGCTCACTTACTGCAAAGAAGCTCCCTTCCTTGAAAGGGCTCTTACTAAGGATGGACAATGTTCAGGAACGTTGCTTAAGAGGGTGAAATGTCCTAGAGCAGTTCTTATATGAAACCCTGGGTTGATGGGGAAGGCAAGCACATGCCAGTGTGTGTGAGTGGAAGTTAGGAAGACAGCGACCCCAGTTCTCTTCTTTCTCCCTCTCGTTTCTCCCTTCTCTCTCCAATCTCTTCTCCCTCTCTCTCTTTCTGTTTCTCCTTCCCTTCTTTCCTGCTTTTCATCATTCTTTCCTTTCTCCTACTTTTCCTCCCTTTGTTCTTTTTTCCTTCTGTCTTTCTGTCAGTTATTTCTCCCAAGAGGAGGTTTATAGTTCAATAAGTATATATACTAAATCCCACAATCAAATGTAATTGTTGTGTGTCGTAATTATATATAACAATTAAAAAGGTTATTTAGGAAATAGCAAATAAGTTAACTCTTCTGGGAGAGCCACAACATATATTTAGATATTAAAAATTCTGAGGAGTCCTATTTTTTTTAACCCTGTTTCTCCCAAACTGATTATTACTATCCTATAAAACTTACATTCTAACTTCATTTTATAAACACTATTATAATCGTTTAAAACACTCAAAATATCTTTAGATAATTTTTATAGGGAAAGAAAATTTCCAAAACTTCCAACTTATACTTAAAGCATCACATTAAATGATGATCACAAATACATTAGAATACATAAACCAGGATAATTTTCCAAGTCAGCGGGTTATCTCTGAGGTCTGATCACTGTCAAAAGTATCTTTATGGTTTATGATCCTGTCAAAAACTGTAAGTTATCCCATATGGACATATATGGTATTCTTTCCCACCCAGTTAATTGTGCCATAAATAATTTCTCCTTATCTGCATATCGATTACAAGGTAATGAATGCCACTTCATATTATGTGAAATACAAATCAAGCTCCAGGCCCCATGAGATAATTTTCTTGGCCATACTCCCAGGCCCTGTACTTGGGATGAACTTCAGTTGTGTCTCTAGGGTTAGTAAGTGTTATGTTTCTAAGTGACGATCTGTTTATTTTATGCCACATTTGCAAGCTGTCTTGTTCTCAGATGTATCATTAGGCATTATATTGAGATTTTTAAGATTTTTAATTTACTTTATTTTCATAAATTTTTATTCAAATTTATCTTACTGTTCCTTTGGTTCACACCTCATCTGTGAAGGGAGCCTTGAGGCTACTCTTTCCATAGTGTTTTCAAGGTAAAAAAAAAAAATAGCAGCTAAAATTCACAATTGGCAAAAGCATATTTTTTTCCTCAATCTTTAACATGCTTGCTCCAATAAAAATAATGCTTCTCATTCACTGACTTTCCCCTTTTGATGAAGTCACATATATACCTGTGCCAGTTCTTTTTGGATAAGCTAGTACTATTTTCCCTTTCTTCAAATAAAACTTAGGGTATCAATTTCACATTGGAAATTTATTTGATATCAGTCAGAGAAATATTTCTATCTGAAAGATATTATCTTTGAAATTGAGTCAGGCTTCAGGCTGAGGAAAGGATGAAAGAGATATAACAACTGTTGAAGAACTGAAAGTCGAAGTGTAAAATCTATCAAACAAAGAAGCAGCAAACAGCAAAGGGGAAGAATTGGAAGGAGCATTTTTTTTTTTTTTTGACAACTTTGAAGAGCTTCATTTCAGGTATATTTCACTGAAATGCTCAGTGCATCTGCTTAATAATATTTTCCACCAAAATCAGTGTTTACATAATTCTTTTCTGAAGGAAAAATTATAGGAAGTAGAAATTGTATTTTTAGCACTAAACTTAAAATACTTTCTTCTAAAATTCAAATTACATGTGAACTGAAGGAAGTTGAAATATTTTCTATGGGCTAGGACCTTTGAATTACCAGACTCTTTGACCGTTTTGGGGCACAGTCATAGAATTGTGAAATTAACAAAGAAAATGTTTACACAAACCCCATCAAGACCTTTGCAAACTGAAAACTGAAAGTAGTAGTAGATTTGGAGACAGAATGTTTTTATCCATTATAAATCATATCCTTTTACTCTTCAGAAGATGGGTCACAATAATGTTTTTAAATGAGGAGACAGTATAAACTAGAGGGTCACTTTGTAAGACCACACCCCCCACCCACTTTTTGAGATGACCCTTAACTTTGAAAATGGGACCCCAGTACAGCAGAGCCTTGTCAAATAAAACAAAGCATGATATGATATTATTTTTAAAAAATATAAACTTATTGAATATTGAAAACTCATAATCAAGACAATGAAAATACTTTATATCTTTGTTAAATTGAGGATACAACCAAAACTTTCATATTTTTTCATTAAATTCAGTTGCTTAACCAGAATAGTATCTGATCCTCTGGTCAAAATACATCATTGAAAATTTGCAACTATTTTTCTTCTTCTTTTATTCTCTTTATTTACATAAGTTTAAATTCTAATTGTGTTTTACTCCCTTGGCCTTATCATGCAAATAGGGTTGGTAGAGCTAGAAAACATACCTTCATAGAAAGAATAATAGTTTTAAAGACTATTTAGTATTACATTTGGGCAAAGGATTTTTCAAAATATTGCTGGATTAATGAATTTTTCTTAGACTTGATGTTTCAACATTTCAATGTAGTTAATCCAGTAACTCAGATAATGATTGTGTAGGTTGTACTTTTGTTCATGGCATCACAACAAATTTGCATTTCAATTATTATACTCATTATTTTAAAAAATTCATAATGTGCATGTCAATCAGCATATCTGTATAGCAGGAAATATTTTCATATTTTAAATAATATACATTAAATATATATATACATATATACATATATAAAATGGCATTGTAAAAGAAATACAAGAATATTTCCAAATTACTCCTGATTTTCTAAGACATTGATGTATAGAGAAAATCTGGATACATTCACAATTTGTGAATAGTATTTCCAAATATAATTCAAAATTATAGATAATTTGAAAGATGTTTCCTCTTTTTCTAGTAAATATTTTTGCAAAATGTATTTTTTAATAATTCATTGCATGATCTGAGACTTTTAGTCTCTCCAGTCTTTGTCTGAGATGCTAAAAGACTTAAGATACTGCTCAGAGAAGGGCCCGTGCAGTGCGTTAGGGTAGAAAACATCTCCCAAATTTTATCACTGGCCTTCAGCTGAGATGGAGAACTTGGAGCATGTGGCAGGGAATCATTTTGTCCCTAGAACAGTGTCCTAGGAATCAAGCTGCTCAGGCTGTATGTATCCCTGGATAGTGGAGGAGGGGAAATGAGGGGTCTAGATGCTTCCACCCTCTGGGAGTTACCACCACACCGATTAGCCAGTCCCATCCTGACATTCCCTACCCCAGGAAATGAGTTTACACTACACTTTCTACTTGTATTTATACGTTCAGTAAATGACAGGAGAGTTGAATTGATATACTCAAGTCTTTTCATCTCAACTTGGGAAAACTATTAGCTTTTACCCTTGAATTTCTCTTTCTGAAAAATTGAGAAGTGAATATTCATTTTTAAAGCTGTTATAAAGAGTAAATGAATTCCTCCATATTTGTGTTTGGCATCCTGATAAAGTCTTATATATTATTAATTTCCAAAAAGTCATTATCCTTTTTGAATTAATTGATCTTTTATATCAGTGACATGGAGAATAGAATACCAATTTTAAATATCATTTTGTAGATTCAGTGAGCTAATACACAAGTCAACCGTTGGCATAGTGCCTGCATATAGTAAGGGCTAAAGAAAAATAAGTTACCTGGTGATTCTCTAAAGTGATGGTATAGCTCAAGAAGACATGGGAGGTTGTGACACATTACCAGTTGTCTCCACTACCTACTTTCAGATCTAATCCTACAGTGTATCTTTAGCTTTTCGTGACTGTGTTTAGAGTCCTGGTCATGATCACTTCTACATATCCAGAAGTTCTTGATTTAGAAAGTGAATATTCTTAAAATTTTCAAAGACAACATTTTAACTAGTTGTCCTTAGAACTAAAGTGCCTGTTGATGAAAGAAAGGGCGTCAGACAGTGACATCGGTTGAACACACTGAGCAGAGCTCTGCTGTGCCCAGATCTTAACTGCCAGCCACTCAATGGAGTGAGTTGTTTCAGCCCCTAATAGAGGTGTTTTCCAAGCTTTGAAACTGGTGCATAAAATGTGTGTCTTAGTTACTTTTCCTCTCACTGCTGAGAAAAAAACCTGACACCCAAAATTAAGGAAGGAAAAGTTTATTTAGTTCACAGTTTGTGAAGGTTTCAGTCTACAATCAGCTGGCCACAAGGCAGGGTAGCATGGTGAGGGGCAACAGAGCAAGTTAGCAGAAGATAGCAAAAGCAACAAGAGCAAAAGGGGGAAGAGCAAGACTGTTTTCCTCCCTTATATTGAAGCAGGCTACTCTCACCCAGCGGGAGGATAGCACCTACACTATCTCTGTGCCCTCCTCTTGCACAGGCTCAGGATGTTTACAAAGTGAAGACCCTGGCCCCCTGCTGAGTCACTTAGTTAACCTTCTAAATTTCTCAAGTTGACACAATGTATCAACCATTACAATCCACCCATAATCAACTTGGCACCCAGACACACATCTTTAAACCAGTTTCCAAATACATTTTTACCATTTCACAATTTGAACTTTATAAGGGGCTTAAGGCTGTTGTCAAGGCTTAGCAATCATTAAGAACCAATATTAACCTATCAATATTATATTACATTAGAACCATAACATTCCACCCCTGCTCCCCGTCAAGACTCATGCATATCCCTTCATGCAAAAGCCATTTAGTCCAGCTGCAAGAGTTGCCCAAGTCCTAACAGCTTCAGCATTGCTGAAAAGTTCAACTTCCAACTCTCCTCTGAGATTTAAGTCAAACTTTTAGCTGCAGACCTTGTACAAATTAAAACAAAGTTAAACATTTCCAACATTCAGTGACACAAGATAAACATTTTTATTCTGAAAGTTACAAACAGGGGGATACAAAGGATTGAGACCAAAGCAAGTCCAAAATCCAGCAGGGCAAACATTAAGTCCTGCAATTCCATGTGCACCATCGAAAGTAATTTGTGGCAAACTGTGAGCTCCAAAGCGCTTATGTGGTTCTACTCCTATGTTACTTCTGGTGGTTACAGCTTCACAGCTTATCTCTTGTGCCTGCTTTGCTCCCTCCTTGCAGCTTTCCTTAGATAATACACTTTCCTGGCTTTTCCAAACTTCAGAGGTCTCCACTGCACCCTCGGCTTCACACTCACAACTTCACACACTGACCTCTCAAGGGAACCCTGCCTGGCCTCCCAGGCCTTCTAAAATTGAGATGGAAGCCTTTTTAACCACATAACTCTTGAATTCTGCATGCACATAAAACCAGCAGCATGTGGGTGGTGCCACAGCCTAATGCCAGCTGGAGCAGTAGCCAGACTCTCCTCTTTCTTAGCTATAGGGGTTGAGTGCCCAGACCACTGGGCACTGTGAATTCAATTCTGAGGAGCAAATTTTCTATGCTGCGGCCATTCTGGAACACAGTGTTCTGCAGCATTATGTCAAAGCAAAGTGTTTTGCTTTTGCAGTTTTGAGGCTGCAAAGGGCAGAGACTTGTTTCTTGTGATCCCTTCAGGTCATCTTTTATATTTCCTGTTCCTTCTCAGCAGTTGAAATCTCAATTCTATCTTTGCAATTCACAGCTTCACTGGAGCTTTTTATCTGGTCAAACTTACATTTTAAATCATCCTGCTTGGAACTTTGCTCTTAATTCACAACATATATCTGGCTAAAAGCCAAAAATAGTCATGCCACATCCTCAACTTTCAACTGCCTTGAAATTTCTTCTGCTTGATTAATTAGTCCACCACTCTTAATCTTAGTCTCAGGCAAAATCTCTGGACATGAGCAAAATGTAGACAAACTTTCTGCCAAGTCATAACACATATCATCTGGAGTCCAGCAACCAATTCACTCAAGCCTGGTCTTTACCGGCAGGATTTCTACCAGCCTGCTGCTCTGATGAGCTCTGACCAGAATCCCCCATATGGAACAGACCAAGGCATTCCAGCTGTACTTTTTCAGCCAGCATCTCTGAATGTTTCCAAACTCTTCCCACAAGTCATTCTGAAAGTCTTCTGAACCATATAGTCAGTTATAGTCATAGCAAGAAGCCCACTTCTCTGGTACCAAATTCTGTCTTAGTTACTTCTCTTTCCTTGCTGAAACAAAATACCCAACACCCACAATTAAGGAAGTAAAAGTTTATTTAGCTCACAGTTTGTGGAGGTTTCAGTCCGTAATCAACTGGATCCAAGGCAGAGTGTCATGACACAGGGGCCACAATCTAAGGCAGCAGAAGAGAGCAAAAGCAACAAGAGCAAAAAGGGGAGGAGCAAGCCTCTTTTCCTCCCTTATACTGCAAGCAGACTACTCGCCCTAGGGCAAGTAGCACTCACACCATCTCTGTGCCTTCCTCTTGCACAGGCTCATGATGTTTATAAAGTGAGGACTCTGACCCTTTCCTGAATCACTCAGTTAACCTTCTAAACTTCTCAAGTTGACACAGTGTATCAACTATAACAATGTGCTTCGCAGAATTCTGATAAAATATGAGTTAGTAATTGTGGTAGGATGAAACTATTTATGTACTAGTATTATAAATTTGCTGGAAATAAGAGGAAAAGGAGATGGTGCACAGAAAAACAGTAAAGCCTAATGGGCCTCAGAAACCAAATATTGGAGAAAAAGGAAATGTTCCTACTTATAAAATAGGTCATACTTCTCTTGAATCCATTTCTTTTCTAGCTCCTACGTTCCTCTCTTCTTTTTCTGAGCAGTAGGATGACCAAGCTCCTTCTCTCATGCAGGTCCTATATTGCAATTATGCCTGTATATATGTTTAGATTATCCCTAGATGCTTCAAAGTGAAAAGTAAGTTAATTCAAACAAACCTGAAGACAAAATAACTGACTCTTATTTTAATTTGAGAATTTTACAAAATTCAAAATGGACAAAGAGAGAATATTTTAATAAGTTCTAATTAGAAATACATTTATGTGACATGGTTGAATGTATTGGAAAACTAATTTTCTTCAATTTTTTCTTTTTAATGTAAAAGCAAACCCTCCCATATGTTGCCATAATACATAAATATAATTTTCTAAGCCAGAAACCATAGCAACAGTTTTTAATAATAGAATATGATTGGCTGCATATGAAAAATAAAACCACATTCTAAATAATTAAAGTTTCTCAATATAAAATAATAATATCTCAAGCATTTTCATGTTTTTATGTGTTCAGTATGATCCACTGTTACAGTCTGTAGGGAAACCTATAATTACTAGACCATCTATTCATGCAATACATTCTTTCTGTCACTAATCCATGAATTAAAATGATAATTCAAAGAAAATACCCTGTCTGGAAAGGACAAACCTGAGAAATAGCTCTTTTACAATAAATTCTTTTTATATCAGTTCATCCAGTTGAGCACATTTTCTTTGCGATTCTTCAAGAAGATTTTTAGTTTCCTTAAAAGGGGTCATTTTCAAGAATGCTGCCTTGAATTAAATGTCTATCAATTTGGCCTGACATATCTGCGTTCATGTATTCCAGGAGATTAAACAAATAGGTGAAATTTTGCCACTGAAACGGTATATACCCACAGAACAAAACTCTGCTGAGAATAGAGTACTTCAGTTCAAGCTCTCAGATGTCTAGCTTCCCAATAGGCATTTGGCATCACTGCAGCAAACATCTGCATGGCTAAAATCATTCTCTTCTTTACCGCATTGCTTGGCAGGGCCTCCCAAAAGCTTGGTGGAGTAACTTTACCAGGTTCCATGACAGAACTCACACCATATTCCCTTTATGCTATTCAAATGTCTTGCAGGATAAGGTTACAGGAACACATAGATAAATGACTGAATAACAATAAACAAGTGAATAATTCATGCACGTGAAAGGTTCAGGCAGTGATATTCACACATATGGTCCTGCTAAGTGAAAAAGACATTCCGGCACCCAAATATAGTGTCAGTACCAGATCTACTGAATAATGTTTTATTTCTTCAAAGGTCAGCAGGATATTACCTACCCTGCCAAATTCTAACAGCTATAGTCCAGTCATTAGTGGCAAAGTCAGAAATGGCAGTGATGGTTTTGATCCTAGAAGTCTCAATCCTACTTTCAATGAGTTAATCAAAAGACATATACCTCCCTTCAGTGTGTTGAAAATGATATATTTGAGTGCTGTTCAGAATATATTTCTCAAATTCATGAGTGCTGTAAATAAATATTTATGGAGACCGTAAGGGTGTACTCACATATGTCTCAGCATGTGTGATCCATCTTGTATTTTAGCATAGTTTCTGTTGTATTGCAGAGTATTTAATTTTCATAGGGATACTGACCTCAACAGTAAAACCAGCCTTCTTGACAAGATTAGTAGAACGGATTTGTTGTTGCTGTTGTTCTTTGGAATAATGAATGCTTACTTTTCTGAAGTTATTTTTGATAATTCCAGTAGTTCCAGAACACATACACACATGCTTCTAATATATCGATATCTATTTGTATTATATATATATATGAACACACACGTTAGAAAGTCTTGTAAGATCTCTTTCAAATTAATGACATGCACCATTTCTTTTATATAATGTATTTAGCATTTTCTACCAACTTGACCACAAAAAGGATGAAATTGTGCACTGTAAAAATGATAAGAGGTATATGACTATAATCATAAGCTACTCCCAAAGCAGCATGAATGTCCCCAGATCTGCATTTTGATGCCTGGCAACTGCCATACCGCCACTTGATCCAAATCAAAAATTTTATGTGTACATTTCTGATAAAACAAGATAAATGAAGTAATACTGATTTAGCATTTCAGCTTCTCTATTCATTCTTGCTTTGATTATAAAATGTAGCAAAGAACAGCTAACCAATCCTTTGTGTCATGTCCACTTCAAGTTTAACACAGAAAATCCCAAAGTTCATCACATCAAAGGAAGACTGCAGGGTAAAAACATTCACTTGGAGAAAATTTTAACCCGTATGTTTCAAAATTATTTTAGTGAAATGTTACATTTAAAGTATTCTAAGTAATTTCATTGTTTACCAATTCCTTAAATCTCTTTAAAAGGTAATTACAATCATATTGTTTCAGAGGTCATTTTATATACAATAACGGAAGAGAAATAAATCCTTTGAGATGTACCTCAGACATCTTTGTCTTAATACTTGCATGAATGATAATGATCATGTATATGTGTTATAAGCATGTTGATAAATTTTCACAACAAAATATAAAAACACAAAATGAATGATGTATTATCTGTTTTTAAAGAACAATAAGAAAATATTTTGTAATTGCTTAAAGAAATAAAAATATTTTAACTTTATACTTAGAACATTTGTTATAAAAGCCTAAATTCATTACTTGTTGGAAAAGTAGCATTCTATTGTAAAATGTGCACTTTTAAATTAAGATATGAGACTATAAATAGTAATCTCATACTTTTTCCAAAAGTAAAAATTCTAAGTTGCTAACATATATACCGATGTATTTATTGACAATAAGTTCTTAGTTATGCCTAGGTGGTGGTTCTTTTCAAAGATGAATACCAACTTGGAAAAACTGTCAGTTCTTTTCTTTTCTTTTCCTATCTACAATCAGCTTTAAGAAAAATCATCCTAGGAACTTATGGTTTAAACAACAAAGAAGAAAGAAGTTATAAAATACTTTGAGGGTTAAAATCTGTATCCTGGTCAGTAAATTTTATGACCTAAAATGAGTCCCCTGTGGTATCATTTATTATGCCTAAAATGATTGGAACTGGGGGCCCATGACACTACTACCTGTTCCTTTCAGATTTATTGAAAATTAGCAATTCCATTTATATCTATGAGATTTCAAGGATTATACGGTTATAGACTAGAAAATTGATAGATTTATGAGTCTATTGGATCCAGTTGTACCAACTAATACAGCAACAGAGAAAATTTAAAGGTTTGTACTCCTAAAGGAGTTAACCTTTGGATAAAGGAACACGTTTCAAGTAGAATGTGAGAAATTATTGAATCCATAAATTATCACCACTGCAAAGTAAAAAAAGAGAGACAACGAAGAGCATAAGGCTAAGTTTTGTGTGAAAAAGAATAAAAAGCAAAAGATATGGAAAACAATTTGTATTATCACTTGGTTGCCAATAAAATTGCTCATGATGTTATTTATTGCTCAAGTAATGTTTGTATTGTCTCTAGGTTTCCATTTTGACATCTTTGTTTCAAATAATACAGAGTATGCCAATCTACACAACACTTTGAATTATACAGTATGTATTTCTTATCTCTCCTAACATGAGCATTGCCGCTGGTACAAAGTAGACATATGATAAGTATATATGGACTATTGTTTTTGACAAACTAAATATATATTCACTACCTTCAATGTATGTCAATAACCGAGGTGCCAGCTTAGTTTTCAAAGAATTGTATGGAGCTAACTTGTTTCCTACAAAACTTTAAAATATCTTCTATGGTACAAAGTCATCCTATGGCCTATGTCTCTGATGTTGTTACGCATGAAGCTCTATTAAATTATAACGTAGTGATGTATATTAGTGAAACTTCCTATTTCCTTTTTGTTTTACTATTATTTCCATAAACCAAACATCACACATATGAGTACACTGCAGAGGAGTTGACACTTAACTTGTTCATACAGCCAAAGTGTAGTGTTTGATGGCAACCTGGTCTTGGTCCATGCTGAAATCAGCAGGTTAAGTATTTTTGCCTTGCTCTTGTTTCAAAGTACATTAAATAATAAAGAAATATAAGGCAGATTACTTTCTTCCAAAACATTAAAACTTTCGGAGTGAAGACTTATTCACAAACACATTCACACAGGCAGAGGGTTGATAAAGTGTAACAGAATTACTTCAGAGCATTGCCCGGTGTGTGACAGATATCCTGAAGTTAGAGGACTTGATTCATATTCATATCAATATCTTTATCAATAATAAGGTTTAAATAAATAAAGTTGAGGGCCAGGGATATAGCTCAGTGGCATAAGTGCTTGCCTGGCATGACTGAGGTCATGAATTCGATTCCCGGTACCAAAAAAAAAACAACAGACATTGCATTAATAAAGTTGAATGAAGGGAATATGTCAAGCACACAGTAGAAAGTCCTAGCTGAATGGATAGAGGCAATAGTGAGAAAATGTTACTTTCTTTTGGTTGTGCAATTGGAGAACTGCGAATGTTTAACATGAAATAAAGAGAAATAGATTAATAGTTACATTTCAGTTGTTAATAACTTCTCCACTTGTCAACCTGTAGAAATATTTGAACTAATCTTTTTACTCATTTCTGACCATTGCAGTGAAATAATGTCACATACACAGAATTTAAACAAGGTACCTCTAACCAGATCTTCCTGTCACACCACCTCCTTCCTTCCTGCAAGTATCCTATGCATGAAGTTAGACTAGAATTTTCAGGTTTAGCTTTTTTGTTTTTTTTTTTTAAGTATTTCTATCCTTTACAAATTTCTTTATAAATTTATATGGAGAGCTGACAAATGACAGCATGTAGGAATGAGTTCCCAAGCTCCATAAAGACCTTTTTGAAGTCAAGTTCACATAATTTCTTTTTTTATTAAAAGTCACAGCATAAAAATCTTTTTTTTTTTTTTTCCTTAGAAGCAGATAAACATTGTTTGTCAAGGTCTATACATACCGACACATCACCTTTCCCTTGGTCTAATACTAAGTGACAGCCCTGTATTGAGCAATTTTAAACTAGGTTTTCAATTCACAGCACACATGTTGAAAGTTGTGATAAATGAAATAGATATTTAGTAACACCTAATGTGCAGTGATATAGCATAACATAGGTGGTTTGACTCAGAAAAGACTTGCACACATTATGCCACCAGAGAAGAGTAGCTCCAGGTTTAGCATAATTCTGTAAGATATTCAGCTACAGAAAGATTTCATAACCGAAAGATCAAGAAAATAATACAGCTACTAGAGAATGTGAAAATTACCTTGGAACTTACTTTGCTATTTGCATTCCATCTTGGAACATGCAAAGGTGTTTTGAGCTTAAGATTTTATTCTTTATGTTTATGTAATGTTCTTATGTTCCAAATGAATAAATACATATTTATTTCTAAGTGAACATAATTTTGAATTTAAAAGAGCATACATAATTATTCTAAATAAGCATCAGAATATTAGTCTATGATGTAACATTATGTGCACAATATCATAGCAAAATATTTTTCATCTTTACAGCTAAAAGAATTTTATCTTCTTTGAGTGAAGATGGAAATATACAGAGAGTATAATAAATAGTAAAACTAAAACCCATTAGCAATTACATTAGTTGCCAATAGCCACTGATTCCTCAGTCTTTTATTTATGTATATATAACTTAGTTTTTTCAAAAAATAGAGTATCAAAATATTTTGAGACTCTAACATGGCCTTACAACAAAACCTACACCCTTAGTCAGAAAAGAGTCTTATGTAGACATTAGCCTTTAAAAGGCAGTGAATACAAATGAAGCAACAGGAGAGGATGGGTCCATGTGCCCAGCAGGATAGATCAGCTACAAAAGTGCTGACAAAGAAGAACACAAGAAGTAGAATAAACAGCTAGAGCATTAAATATAGAAAAACATATTTGTCATTTTTACTAAATAAGGATTAAATTCAGTGTAGAAAAATGTTTAGAGCAGAAAACTTCTCAGGAACAGATTGTATACATTGAGAAGACCTTATGCTCACACAGGGAAAAAAGATGGAGTATATTAAGTATAGCCAGTGTAACCCCTGCTTGAAACTAAGAAAAAGGATTTCTTTGTTTTCCCTTTTTTTTTTTTTAAATGCAGGTTGGGGGATAAAAATAAAGATGTGATAGTGGAGGCAGGAGCTGGCAAATGGTCATATAATGAAGTGTAACCCCCTCTTTAATTTCTCAGTCCAGTAACAGTCTCCCCTCCCACGGGCCCACCTCAGTCTGCAACACAGAACATCATACAACACAAATATTTGCTATGAGTGAGTTTCTTGTGGAAAACATCAAAGGCACTGAGATCTGAGTTGAGGTGATTCCAGCCAAATGGCGAACACAGTATTAAAATGAGCAAGAAGGTAATATACAGACTCTGACAAAAAGCAAGCAGAAGATGTCTCAGGTCCCACAAAGCCATGAGCACAAGGCTAAGGTTAACTTCAACTAGAATTCTGTGGGACAGGATTACCCTAACTGAAGAGAGATTATGCGTTTATGTTGATTCATAACCTATATTTAACATAAACATATCTCCCTCATCACTAGTGTTTTTTTTTTTTATTTTGCAAGTGTGTTTTACTTGGATATACAATATCATTGTACTAAAGTATTACAGCGTTTATATCCCACCTTTGCTATTACATTCTAGGCTCTCTTTGTGTTACTTTTTCTCTTTTAATCAAAACTGTCAACAATATTTGTGCATAAGTTGGGCAAGCATGTCTGATTGCTTCACCAGATTGAAAAATTAAATGTTTACAAATTATGGTATACATTGTCAGATTTCTTCACAGAGATTTGTATTTCCACTATTACCATCATAGTATAAATTTATCTGCTTCATTGTACCATTATCAGTACCATCACATGAAAGTATCACAATGAAAGTATCACAACTTTCAACATGTGTGCTGTGAATTGAAGACCTAGTTTAAAATTGCTTAATACAGGGCTGTCACTTAGTATTAGACCAAGGACAAGGCGATGTGTCGGCATGTATAGACCTTGACAAACATCTTGTCGTTGTACCATTATCAGTACCATCTCAGATACAAATTGTTGGACTGGGTCTTTGAATTTTGGAGGCCTGATTTTTTCCAGTTCTTTATATGTTCTACGTAGAAGTCCTTTCTCTGACAGACAGTTGGCTAAAATTTTTTTCCAATTTGTGAGCTTTCTTTTTACTCAGCTGGTGATTTCTTTAGATATGCAAAACTTTTCAGTAAGATGAGATCCCAGTTGTTAATTCTTTGAAATATTTCCCATGTAGTTTGGTTTTTGTTCATGAACTCTCTGTCTAACCCTGTGTCTTCAAGACCTTTACTTACTTTCTCTTCCAGTAGATTTAGAGATTCTGTTTTAATATTTAGATATTTGATCCATTTTGACTTTAATGCATGGTGATATACACAGGTGTAGTTTTAGTCTTCAGTGTGTGTAAAGCCAGTTTTTCCAGCACCATTTATGAAAGTGGCTATCTTTCTTCCAGTGAATATGTTTGGCCCCTTTGTCAAAGATAAAGTGGCTGAGCGTGTTTGTGGTTGTGTGTGCAAAATTTAATCCTTTCTACAGATCCTCAGCTGTGTATCTTTGCCAATTCCATGCTAATTTTATCACAGTAGCTTTGTAATATTATTTCAAGTCAGGGATTCTGATGCCTCCTGCCTTGCCTTTGTTGCCCAGAATTGCTTTTGCTACTTTAGGTCCCTTCTGCTTCCAAATGAATTTTAGGAATGTTTTCTCTAATCTGTGAGGTATGCTAATGTTATTTTGACTGGGAATGAATTACATTTGTATAGCAGTTTGGGAAGTATGACCATTTTCACAATGTTCCTCCTATCAAGGAGCAAGGTGTATCTTGCCACTTTCCGATATCCTCTTCTATGTCCTTTTTTAGAGTACTGTAATTTTCACTGAATAGATCTTTTACTTCCTTTGTTAGATTGATTCCTACGTTTTTTATTCATTTGAATTCTATTATGAGGGGGCTGGGGTTTAGCTCAGTGGCACAGTGCCTGCCTGGCAAGTACAAGGTCATGAGTTCCATTCCCGGTACCAGAAACCACCCCCCACCGCACCAAAAAAAAAAAAAAAAAAAAATTCTATTATGAAGGCTGTGCTTTCCCTAATATCTTGCTCAGTTTGTTTGCTGTTTGTGTACAGGAATGCTATTGATTTTTGAGTGTTGACTTTATATCCAGATATGTTAATGAATTTGCTTATTAGTTCTCGAAGTCTTTTTATGGAGCTTTTTGGGTCATGTATGTAGAGTATCATGTCATCTGTAAATAATGAAAATTTCACTTCTTCCTTTCCTATCCTTATTCCTTTTATTTCTCTCTCCTGTCTAATTTGTCTGGCTAATGTTCCCAGAACTATACTGAACAGGAGAGTTCATTGTGGGCATCATTGTCTTGTGTCTAATTTTAGAATGAAAGTTTCAGATTTTGTCCATTTAGTATGCTGTTGGCTGTTGGTTTGTCATAGATGGCTCTTATCAGATTGAGATAAAGATATTCTACTCCAATTTTCTGTAGGACTTTTATTATAAATGACTGTCAGTCTTTGTCAAATGTTTTTTTCTGCATTTATTGACATGATCCTGTGATTTTTGTCGTTGGTTCTGTCAATAAAGTGTATTACATTTATTGATTTGCAAATGTTGAACCATCTTTGCATTCCTGGTATGAATCCAACTTGGTCATGGTGTATAATCTTGATGATTTTCTCCATTCTATTTGATAGTTTCTTACTGAGAATTTTTGCATCTACGTTCATAGGGAGATTGGCCTGTATTTCTCTTTCTTGGTTGGGTCTTTTTCTGGGTTTGGTATCAGGGTAATACTTGCCTCTAGGAATGAGTTAGGGAAAAATTGCTTCCCTTTCAATTTCATTAAAGAGTTTGAGGAGCAGTGACATTAAAGCTTCTCTAAATTTCTTGTAGAATTCAGCAGTGACTCTATCAGGACCTGAGCTTCTCTTTTTTGGTAAGTTTTGAACTATGTTTTCAATTTCATTAATTGATATTCAGTTAGTAAGAATATTTATATATTCTTCATTCAGCTTTGTGAATTCATACATTTCTAGGAATCTCTCCATTTCTTCTGCATTTTCCATCTATGCAAATAAAGATTTTCAAAGTAAGTATTGATGATCTTCTGGATTTCCACACTATCTGCAGTGATTTCACCTGTTTCATTCCTCATTGCATGAATTTGAGTTTTTTCTTTTTTTTTTAATTAGGTCAGGTAGGGCTTCATCAACTTTTTTTATTCTTTCAAAGAACCAACTTTTTGCTTCATTAATTCATTATTTTGTTTTATTAGTCTCCATTGTGTTAATTCCTGCTCTGATCTTTGTAATTTTCTCCATTCTATGGGCTATGGGTTTGGTTTATTCTTTTTCTAGAAGCTTGAGGTGCAGTATTAGGTTATTTATTTGTGCTTGTTCGGTTTTCCTGATGTGAGAATTCACCATTATAAATTTCCCTCTTTGGACTACTTTCATTGCATCACACAGGTTCCAATAAGTTTTATTTGCATTTTCATTTCATTGTAGATATTATTTAATTGCTTCTTTAATTTAATTTATAACCCATTGGTTGTTCAGAAGAGTTTTATTTAATTTCCATGTGTTTATGTGTTTTTTGTGGGATTTTTTTGATCATTAATTTTCAATTTCATTGCCCTGTGGTTAAATAATATGCATGGGATAATTTCAGTTTTTTTGCATGTACTTAAGCATGTTTTATGAGCTGGTATATGGTCTATTTTGGAGAACATCCCATGTGCATCTGAGAAAAATGTGTGCTCTGATTTTTTGTGTAGAGTATTTGGAAAACATTTACAAAATCCATTTGTTCATAGATTTTGTTTAGTTCTGCTATTTCTTTGCTGATATTTTTGGACTAGTTGAACTATCTTTTTGTGACAATGGAGTATTAAAGTCTCCTATTACAATTGCATTATTGCTTATTTCATTTTTCATGTCTATTAATATTTGCCTTATATAGTTAGGTGTTCCTGTATTCAGTGCAAACATATTTATGATTATTTTCTCTTTCTCTTGAAGTTTTCCCCTAACAAGTATATAATGACTGTCTTTATTTCTTTTGCTCATTCTTCATTTGAAGTTCATAATGTCTGCAAACAGAATAGCTGTTTCTGCGTTTTGCTGGGTTCCTGTTGCATGTAGTATTGTTTTCAGTCCTTTGACTTTCAGTCTATGAATTACTTTTCCACTTAAATGTGTTTCTTGTATGCAGCATATTGTTGGGTTTTGTTTCTTGATCCA
>NW_004955424.1:25788558-25814065 GCF_000276665.1 Chinchilla lanigera | reverse complement strand
TCTCTCTCTCTCCTTTCTTCCTTTCTTCCTTTTTTGTACCAGGCATTGAACTCACAACCTTGCAATTTCCATGCAGGTACTGTGCTGCTTAACTATCCAAACTCTTTTTGATTTGAGGATGTGTGTTAAGAAGTCTGCCATGATTCTGATGGGCTTTCCTTTATAGGTGATCTGTTTCTCTTCTCTAACAGCTTTTAATATTTTGTTGTGTTGAGTTTCTGGGATCTTGCTAATTATAATTGTGGATGTAGAGTTATTTTTGTCAAGGCTAATGGGAGCTATATATGCCTCACTTAACTGTATGTCAGGTTCTGTTCTCATGTTTGACAAATTTTCTGCTATTATTTCTGCAAATAGTCTTTTTATGCCATTTGTGTTGACTCATGGTTTTTCACTAACATTTATCAGACTTGTATTTTTTTCTTTGTATCATCTTAAAGTGGTTAAATTGTTCTTTCTTGATCCCTTAATATTTTTAAGAGATCTTTCCTTTCACAATTGCTAGTTGGAATCTTGTCTTCAAGGTCTGAAAGTCTGTCTTCAGTTTCAGTCAAGTTATTTAGATAGCTTTCAATGGAATGTTTAATTCCTGGATATCTGTTTAAATCCATTTCATGCATTCTATTTCTTTCTGATCATTCACTGTGTCTGATATGTTCCTATCATCATCTATTTTTTTATCTATCTGTAGTCTAGATTTGCTGAGCAATTGCTTTATATATGTTGACATTACTTTTTTTTTAACCTGAGATATTATTTCTGATCTGATTTCCTCTATAGCCTCATGGATTTGTTTCTTTTTCCAATTGCTATCATTTCAGAAATTTCTGGTACGTGTCTTCCATTTTCCTTTATCTTATTGTCTCCTGGACTTGTTCTGGCTGGGTTCTGAGATTGTATCTTGTTTCTGCACCTTACTGTTTTCTATTTCAAAAAGTTTCATTTTTTTCTGTGCCGATCCTTGTAAGTTTTTGTTGTAGGAACTATATCAGTAGTATCAAATCCTTTCTAGGAAAAGTCTTTTCCTCAGTGATGTCTTCTGTGTGTAGGAGGTTCTTGGCTTGTGTCTGTTCCAAGATTCTACCTTCCCAGTTAATTAAGTGTGAGCTGTTGGTACCTGTTTGTTTCACTCCCCAGTTCTTTGCTGCTGGGCTGTGGTGAGGCTATTACACCTGCGCTTCCCAGTGTTGTTACAGAAGGGAGAACAAGTGATATGATATCCTAGCTAAAGTAGTATAATTAAGAATAACTATACCATTAAGCACAGTTTAGAAACTGACCAACTGTGGTAGGTATTAATTTTATACCTTAAAGCATAGGAGCAATTATACAACCAAAAGTAAGTTGAAAGCTTGTATTCAGAATGTTTCCCCTTGGGAGAGTGGTTTTTACCCTGTAGTGGAGAGATTTAAGAAGAATAGTGGATAAAACAGAGATAACTGAAAAGAAAGTAGAAACAAGGCTGGAGGAAAGGATGATCATGCCCACTTTGGGAGAACAGAGGAGAGGGCAGAAAGAAAGAATGAGGGAGTAATGAAGAGATTGTTTGCACTGGGTCTCTGCATCTGGGGATGGGATTAGTATCTGTGGCTGGAGTTCTCCCAAGCTGTTTACAAAAGAGAAAAATAAAGAAAAGAGAAAAGAAAAAGGAAAAGAAAGAAAAACAAAACAAAGCAAAGCAAAGCAAAAATCAGTGACAACTAAAAGAGAAAAGGCAGACCCACCTGCTTCTATTCTGTGTGTCTTTGTCCCAAGCACAACGCTGATTCACCTAACTCACCACCTGTTGGCTCGTATTGTTATTGTTGCTCCAGACTTTTCACACCACTAGTCCTGCCTGTCCATTCTGTACACCCTAACTAGGACCCTACTGTGTTTTTGGCATTCCTTTTGGTCTCTGGGCCCTCCCATAAGGTTCACTTGGATCATAGCAGTGGCAGAGATGGTGATAGGAGGGGCCACCCTCTGCCAGTATTTTGCTACAGCAGCTCTTATAAATTGAGAGATACTATATAAGCCGAGATACTAACACAAGCAATAGCTGTGCAAACCAGGGATTGACTGAAAAGAGTTAAAGCAAAGAGTGAATGCATTCCACAGGGGCACATTTATTTTAGAAACTAGCTGATAAGAGGATCAAAGTCAAGGTAACATAAGTTAGTCTGAAGTCAGGGCAGCTGGGAAAATCAACTATGACAAACAGGAAAGACATCTTGAGTGATAGAGGACCAGAAAATGTCCCACCAAGCCCTAGGCATTAGTGATCAATATAGCTATCCTAATTCCAGAAGAATCAATATTAAGAATTCTAGAAAACAAGGTTCTTAGGAAAGAGACTATGTGAAAATTTAGAAGACAGTTGGAACTACCTGCAGTACATGGACCATTTTTCTGCCTATGCCTTTCTCACTGGAGCAGATTTTTCAAAATGAGTTAGAAATCAGGTAGGATGTGGACCTCCCTCCACCATTTATTCAGTTTGGAAGTGAACAGATCCAAATAGTAATACCCCCCAATGTGTTTGTCACAAAAGGCTGCAAATGAGATTGTAACACAGAAGTTACAGAAGTTATCATGTTTCAGAGAGAGGGGAATTCTGTTTTCTAAGTATGTACAGCTTGGAAGTAAACCCCCAACAACTATTGATTATAATGAAAAAAGTAAAGAGCAGAAACATTCTCACTCTGAGAACATTGCTGGCAGGATGCCAGGAAGTTTAGACTAGAAATAAAATGGGAAACAAGAGAGTTTTGGAAAAAGGGAGGAAACATTCGTTTTGTATACGCTGAGCTCACATATGATCTTGTTCCTGTTTTCAGTGACAGGATTTCCTAAACAGTAGCCATTTTCCTATACTTTATTTATATCCTCTGAGAGACTTCCACAAAAAGCAGTGAAACTGAGAAGCAGAGACAGATCTTAAGAAATACACATCAGGTCAGCTCAGCTCACTGTGTCCATTCTGGCTTTTTGTAAACATTAGGGGTGATGTTGGAAGCTCATTTTGACTTCATATTGCACATGGCAATACATCTTTTATTTTCAAGACTCAGCACTGAGGATCTAATAAAGAAAAGGCAAGCCCTATGTCTCAACGCAGATATCTTGCTGGGAGATTTATATGGCTCCCATAGCATCAGCATCTGCAAAGCACAGAGAGAGTTGATGCTCTGAGTATATTGTTTCTCTAACTCACATTTAATCCACCTGTTTCTGAGACTAATTATTAATGGTTCTTCCATCTTACAATCAAAAAGGGTTTTTTATTGCTTGGTTGTTTTTTTCTTATACCAAGAAACACTTCATATTCAATTGAAGTAAAAAATGGGTAATGCATTCTTTTAAAAGACTGCATCATTTCTAAACAGTTAACCTCATACAGTATACCATAAAGAGAAGTTTGTAGCTACCAACTGCTTCTCACCACAAGGTGCATCAATCTTTTTATCTCCCTAACACCCCTGCCAACAGGTAGTTTATGGATGTTTACTTCCTAACAACTTGATCAGGCATACTTTGATAAATTTAAAATAGACACATGCTTAAAAGACATCTTTCAAACCTTATATGCACCTTTACATAGCAATTCTTGCCTAGAAGGCCAAGCTTTTCTTTAACCAGCATTTTTAAAGCCACTAAAACACTATACCTAAAGTAGCCAGTGGCTCAAAACAATTACACACATGCTGCATAATGGGCTAACTTCCTTGGGGGCAAAGTTAAAATATCTGTTTGTCCTTTCTTTTGATTCATTGGTGAGTATTCCTTTTCATCCACTGTAGTGATCTTAATAGTTTTTTTTTAACATACTAAGCTCAGTTAGGGATTAGAAACATTCCAAACCTATTCATTCATTAGAATTATAATGTAGGCACGAACTGCCACAAAACGAACCAAAACCTTGTTTGGTAAAACTTAATCTCCCTATTTATTAAAACACTGCTAGCATTTTCTTTTCCAGTGACACAAGTGACTGAAAACAAGACTCAGTGCCCTACTCTTCCTGACCATATGTGCAGATACACCTCTGACTCAGGCTGTGGGTATCCTTCTAGGCTCAGAGGTATAATCCCTGCCTTGGAAAAGCTTTAATTCTATGTCAAAAAGTTGAAAAAAAAAAAAAAAACCTCTATGAAGTAAAAGATACGGTAAGGACTAGAAAGTGAAAATAGAAAAACAAGAAACCTAGAATGAAGCAATCCAGGAGGGAAACAGAATGAGATTATGTCAGAGAAATGGCCAAGATCTACTGTTACACTGGTGCCAATTCAAAAATTTATAGAAGCGTTCTGTTAAATTTTCAGGAATATTATCAGGCCATTGTTGATCCATGATAAGATCATTTATATCACTAAAATCACTAAATGGTACCTATCAGAACTCTTCTTCTTTCAGAAGGCAGGTTACTCAGCATTTATAAACAAGTTAGTACCTTGAAGCACTAAAAGTCACATGTGGTATAAATTTATATAAAAATATAAATATATATATTTTTATATAAAAATATAAAATCCCAGAAATCTGTAAATCAGAAGGTTGAACCCAGCCTAGGCAACATGGTGACCTAATGAAGCTCTGCCTCAAAACAAAGAATAAAAAATAAATAACAGGAAGGAGTGTTCTCACTGTGAAGGCCCTAGTTTCAACTACTAGTATGATATAATTAATAAACTAATTAAAGCTCTAAAGCTTTACAGATATAATAACATAGATTATTCACTGGAATGAAAATTATTAGACAGTTGTTTATGTGACAATAAAAACTCTCTCAAGCTACTGGATTAAGAAAACTGTGTGGGAAAGGCAGAAGGCAAAAGTGCAAATCTCAAAAAGAAGTAAAGATCGTAAAATCCTTTAGAATTTGTATCTAGATTTGGCCATAGGGCTTTTTTGGAGGTCTGAATGTAGAATGTATGGTGCTGGAACTAAGGATGAGAGTGCTAAATCACTCCACTGATTGGTTTGACACTGTCCAAATACCAGTGGTATGGATAAGATAAAAGGGGCAGAAAGATGCTGAAGTCCCTTGTTGCTTTGTTATAGTCTGCCCACTATCAACTGTTTTCCTCTGCCAAGCCACCTTGCCTTGGAGCCAGCTGATTATGGACCAAAACTACAAACTGTGAGCTAAATAAACCTTTCCTTCTTTAACTTTGGGTGTCGGATATTTTGTCTCAGCAACAAGAGAAACGTAACTAAGACAAATACTTTTACAGTTGTTGCTGTAAATTCCCTAGTTGCATGGAACCAGAATTTCTCCAACTTTTGACTATTGATAAATGAACCATTTTTAGCAGATTTATATGACTTGACTTCAAGTAGCATTGTCTAAAAAAGGACCTTTGATAGCAATGGCATAGCTCCAAGAAAGGTGTGGCCAATGATAGTTGAGAAATGTTCATACTTGTCTTTACATGTATGAACATATGTATGTATTCCTGTAAGTCCTGGGGATTGAACCCAGATTTTTCACACTGAGCTATATTCCCAGACCTCTTTTCTATTTCAGTCAGTCTCACTGGCTCCCCAGCCTACCTTGGAATTATTTATATGAGCTTAAAGTTATAGATTATTCCCCAAGCGTAATTTCTGTTATAGTCTAAAAATTCCAATGTGCTGTATTTCCATTATCATTCTGTTTACATTATGATTTATTCTTGGATTTTAATGTTTTATAAAAATATTCTTGTAAATTTTCAAAATTTCATAACTTTCCACTTAGATTTCCAGACTTTTTAGAAAAGATTCTTCAAATTATTTCAATTCCTTGAATTTTTTGGATCTGCTTTATGGCCTGACAAATAATCAGTATTGGCAAATATTTCATATACACATGAAAACATGTACATTCTGTCATTGTTGGGTGCAGTGTTCTATGTCAATGTCAATTATATCAATTTTGATGATCATTGTTCAGCTTTTCTATATTCTTATTATATTTTGTATGCTTGTTCTATTCATTTGTATATTAAAGTGACCCACGAGGATACTGGATATATTTATAGCTATATTTCAATACATATTGTAAATTTATACCTATATATAAATACATCTCTTATAGTATTTTAATTGTATCTTTTTCATGTTTACACATTTCCATATATTTTATTCAAGATCAATTTTTTACAAGCAGCATGTTGTTTTATCTTTTTACTCATTATGAAAATGTTTAATTGAAGTTTTACTCTACTTATATGTAATATATGTAATGATGTATGATTCATTAACATATGATGTGATATGATATGATGTATGATTACATTATATTTGTCTTGCTTCCTTTTGGGTTAAGTCTCCTCCTCACATTTGCTCCTTTTCTTCAGTTTTACACATTATTTTCTTTTAGTTTATGCCATAAAAACTGAACTGTATGTCCTTGGCTTCTTCCTGTTACACACAAATGAGTTTTTCATTTGTGTGAAATCTTCCTGAACTGTGCTGCTGACTTCTGATGCTTTTATTTCTGTGTGCTGTGACACGTCTGCTTCTATGTTTATTTTGTGTTGTGGTCAACACTTATGCTCACCTATATAAATACATGAAATGTGTATCTTTATTTTGTCTTTTCTCCTCACACACTTGGATTTCCATCTGATACTATTTTCCTTCAGCTTATAAGTTTTCCTTTAGTATTTCTTCTAAGATAATTTTCTTTTTTTCTTTTTTTTTTTTTTGGTTTTTCTCCGGTACCAGGAACCAAACTCACGACCTTGTGCTTGCCAGGCAGGCACTTTGCCGCTGAGCTAAATCCCCAGCCCTAGGATAATTTTCTGTTAAAAAAGGCTGTCTGTTTTTTCTGGGTCCAAACATGTCTTTATTGATTCTGAAGAATGTTTTCACTGGGTATGGAATGGCTGTTAGATGCAAGGTTATCTTATTTCAGGTATTTAAGGGCATTCCTCTGCCTCCTAGCTTCAAGGCTTCTCTCTGAGTGTTTCAACTCTAGGTTCTTAACCTGAACAGCCCTCTACCATAACCATGGAGACTATTACCACATTTTTCCATCTTTTCAAGCTATTTTCAGCAGAAACACTATCTACCACAAGCCAAAATGTTTCTGAAGTAGAAATATCTTCAAATCATCATCATTGAATTATTTAAAAAATGGGCCCTTTGAGAAGCTTAAAAATATTTTATTGCCAGAACATACATACCAGAGAGGGGCTACAGCCTTAGCTTCACATAACTTCCAATTATTTGTATTGCATCATAACTAATGTATGTCTGTCTTGTATCTTAAGTCATACAAAGTTTGTTTAAAACTGAATAAAATATAATGTAATAAAATGCCATGTGGAATCTTTTGTCCTAGGAATCCCCAAAGCTCAGCTTCTCAGCTGCCATGAACAAAACAGCTTGGCCTGCCAAATCCTTCCATCATGTTGGACCTGCGTTGGAGCCAGCTCACCGTAGATTGACCTCTTTGAACTCTGAGAAAATTAGGCCTCTCATTCTTTCTGTTGCCAGCATCAGGCAGTTTGTCCCAGTGACAGGAAAGCTGATTAATACAATAAGCTATCTAGAGCAAAAGGATCTGAAATTCTAAGCCTTGTGTCATATTTTCACCTACTTGACTCCCCTGTGTGTTTAAATATTATGCACTAAAATTCCATTTCAAATCATTTTGGCTTTTGATATTTAAGTAGATTAGATGCAGATAGATAGATAACGAGTATCCAACTTTACAGTGAGGATGCATCTGTATCTTTTGCATGTAAGATATCAGGCATGAGGTTTGTGGGAAAGGTAAGGGCATAGATCCATCAGAAAGTTTCCTCAGAAGGTTTTACTACAATGGTTACAGAAATAAAAGAGTATAATTAGTTTACCTGGGAACAGTTTTGAATTCTTTAGAAATCTTTTGGTGCTGCTATTCCCTATAAGAAATACTAGGTTAAGGAAACCAGTAATTAAAATAGAGAGCTTCAAATATACTTAATGGAGATATTTTTAGTAGAATACTGGGAATAGTATTGGCTTGAAGCATCACAGTGACTTAAGAAATAAGGAGTAGGAGGCATGGACTTGGCTAGGGTAGAGTATTATAGACAGTTTTTGAACATAAATCAGAACTCTACCAAGAAGGTTGAGAAAGGAATGGATACTTTATTAGGTAAGGTTCAATGTACAACTGTGAGTCAATTGAAAGTTAATAGCAGCATTGTTAAAGGTTATAGATAAATGACTACTATAGTTTAATGAATATTTTATTCATGCCCCTTTAAATTAGATAAATTTGGAAAGAGTAATGATGTAACATTAAAGGTTCTTTCCTGGAACATTAAAATCAGGACTTAATTTAAGGGTTGAGAAAAAATTTTAAGGTCTGACACAAGGTTTTAAAGTATTTGGAGTCTTTTCAAATTTTTTCTACCATTTATTACTTGCTAGAACTTATTTCTTAAATATAAGTGTTTCATATCAATAATACAACAGAAATAGCAGGGAATTTATAATAACATAGAGCTTGTTTTAACCTAAATCCTTTGCTTAATGCCTTATTTAAACTAGGGAAAATAATTTCTTAGAGCCCCAGTTTCCTGTACTGAAAAATACACAAACCTGAAGGGGATTATATAAATGTTCCAAGTAATATTGTTTATTCTCATTAGTTCTGTCTTAGTAAATTAGAACTTTTTACACTGCTCAGTAGCCAGGAAGTCTAGTGAAATATGGAGACAAACCCAGCGGATTTCCTTGTCCACCATACGATGTGAGCCTTACAATGTTGGAGCCCATGAATTGTGAAGACCAGATTTATAGAAGAGCCTATCTGGCAGCTGCAGTCAGAGCACAGGTGGGAATAGGATTCTATGCAGAGCTCTTAGATATTTATTGACAGGAGCCAACAGAAGAAGCTTGGGTGTGGCACCCCCGCCTCAAGTGTCTGATTCTGACGTGGTGTCAGGTGCCTTTTCCTACACTGCAGTCTATTTGTCTGCCTTCCCTTGAGAAATTTCTATTCAAATAATTGTCCCACTTTTTAATAAGAGTGTTTAATTTTTGCTGTTGGATTTTCTAAATTCTCACCTTTTCTGGATGCTAAACTCTTGCTGGACAAAACAGATGCAATGCCAGGCATGCTAATGTTAAGCAAAATAAGCGGGGCATAGAAAAGAAAACACTGCATGATTTTCCTAGCATGGGGACTCTTAAAAGGCTGAGCTCTTAGAACTAGAGGACAAAATACAGAAGAAGCAAGGGAGGTCCAGGGAGAGTGTTCACATGGGGAAAGGTTGGTTAACAGGTATAATGTCACAACCAGATAGAAGGAACAATTTCTTGGGTTATATTAGCAAAAGGTGATTATAGGTAACCACATTATATCACATAATTCAAAATACCTTTAACAGAGGGTTTTGAATGTTCAAGTTAAAAATGATTAATAAATATTTGAGATAATATATATCCTAGGTATCACAAATTAACCAATATAGAATGTATAAATGTACCAAAACATCAAGCTGTCCTCCCCAAAGACGTAAAACTATCTGCACTAAAAGTAAAATAGGTTTTTAAAGGTGAAAAAGGAAACATATCAGAGATGAGAAAAAGAAAACAAGATGAAATGAACAGAGCGGGGTCAATGGATAAGAAGACATCAGGGACCACAATTCATTTGAGTGCATGGGCACCTGTCTTGGATCAGTTACAAGGTAAAGAAGAGGATGAACAAGTGCAATGGTCACACAGGAGGAGTAAGTCCTAGGGTTTTATGGCACACATAATGTATTATATCTCCAAACAGTAGATTTTCAAACACTGACCATACAGAAATAATACAATTTTAAGGTGATAAATATGCTAATCATCCTGAGTTTATAATTATCTATTATTACCTGAATTGAAACATCACATTTTATCTCACAAATATGTACTTATTAAATAAAATAAAATATTTTCAAAAGCCAAATGAGCACTCAGACTGTGCTGTGTCTAAAAGTTCTTCAAGGCTCCTAATGGCATTATTACTGCTTGAACAAAAAAATTTACTAAAAGCCTTCACGGTAAAAAGAAAGTGTTATAGATACTTTGTTCAGTAGTCAGTTGCTGAAGTTTTATTAAATAAAACTTATAAGGCATTATGGAATCAGTAACTGAAAATTTTCTTTATAGTTGCTCAAATATTTTCTATTATTCATCCCTTAAAATTTAAATACCTGTTAAAGGATAATTTTTCAAATAAAAATGATAAGTATCTCCTTGACCACTTGATAAACAAATGCATGAATTATAAAATCTATTAGAAATTGGCTTAATCTAAACATCATAACGGCTTGTGTTTATTTTTTCAAAGGTTTCAGTGGAACTCGACTTAAACATAGATAAAATTTATTTGTCTTCCATTTATTCGTTTCCTTTGGAATTAACAGACAAGCCGGGAACTAATGATTTCTTTTTTTTCTTTTTTTTTTTTTTTTTTTTTTTTTTTTGTTTTTTTTTCCAGTACTGGGAATCGAACTCACAAACTTGCGCTTGCCAGGCAGGCGCTGTGCCGCTGAGCTAAATCCCAGCCCCATAATTTCTTAATGGACCCATCTGAGGAAACTTACTGCCAAATTTCAGTCTTTCACTGAATAGTTCATTATATAATTAGTGAGGAATGCACTCATTCATTCAGCAAACACTTGTTTAGTTTCTGCTCTATGCCCAGTCTTATCTTAAGAAAAGTAGGTAGAGCAATGAGTATGATAAAATGCCTGGTCTTGTGCTGCTTGCATTTCAGCGGAAGAAGACAGCTAGTTAAAACAAATGGAAATATAAACAAATAATGTACACTATAAACTCAGGTAGAATTTAGAGAAAAATTTTAAATGAGAAGAAAAGAAAATGGTTGGTATTTTTTAAACAATGTGGTCAGGAAAGACTGCTGAAGAGATGCTTTGATCAGAATCTTGAATAAAGCCAGAAACCAAGCCCCGCAGAGAAAAACGCATTCAAGGCAGAGGAATGGGAAGTGCGAAGAAGAAGCTGTTGATGTGTCCAGGAAACTTAGCTACTATGAGAAGCGTAGTCAGAGGTCAGATGTAAGAGCCTTATAGATCTTAGTGTAATTAGCTCTGATGGGGCCTGTCCTAGGTTTTAGAATTATCACTTTTATTTTTGTTGGGAAGAGACAGGAAAGACGCCAAAAGACCAACAGTAAATACGGGGTCTGCTACCCATCACCACACAGTCCAGGAAAAGGTGGTAGTGATGACCCTAGAGAGACAGCCTGAGGACAGAGAGGGGGAGGGTGGTGAGAACGTGGAGTGAGTGTGGATTTTGAGAAGTGGGATTTGCTGACCAATGAGAATGCAGTTGAGAAAGACAATGAAATTAGGAATGATTGCAGTCCCACGTTTTTTAGCATATTTATTGGAGTAAAATATTTTTTTCCAGATGGGCAGTACTGAGTCAGGGAACATTTTGGAAAGCAAACAAATATTTCAGTTTTAGAATATATTAAGTTTAAGCACCTGTTAGCCATTCAAAGAAAGATGTGGAGCAAATAATTTCTGCTCTACAGGTGAGGCTTACTCTGTACCTTACAATTTGAAATTAAGGATTCATACTCATTTTCTCTCCATGAAACCTAAGGGGATTTAAAATGTATTTCTCAAGAGGAAGGCCATAAATCTCACCTAAGCGTATTTCAGTTTATTCTGAAGAAGGTGGCAGATAGCTTCATATCTTTGAGAATTTGTGCCTAAAATGAAGGAAAGCTTGAAAGAATAAAAATATATAAAATGGGTGACTTCTAGGACAAATCTAAAAACATATTAAAATGTCTTCCTCAAAAAAACGCAGGTTTGCTTCTGTTTCTGACCACGACTATGATAGTTAAATTGGGGTACTCATATTTACATTGGCCATGGTCCAAGACCCCAACCACTTGCTACTAATGGCTACGATGTTGGACAGCACAAATACAGAACATACATTTCATCTCAAAACTAAATCACAAACTAACAAAAATGTTCTAGCATTTTTCTTTAGCACCAATTTCTTAAATTATGAAGTCATTCAAATAAAAGTTTAATTTACTTTTCTGTATTCATCCTATTGTAACCTGAACCAATACTATCAATTAAAAAGTGCTAAATACTGTATAAAGATCTTTGCTATGAGAATATTACAACACCAGACCTGAATTCTCTTAGCAACAGAAGATTCACCCACTCAGTGGATTCTGAAAGAGACTGTAAACTGTGGATTGTTGATTTCATGATACTTTTTCACTGTTCATTGTCTGTGGTAGTTCTCTCTTTTTTCTTTAATTAATCTGGATTATATGACTTATTTGATCATTGAAATGTGAGAAAAATTGATGTGCTTTCCCCCAGGAGGAAGATATCAACTTCTAGAGATGGTTTGCCATATTACTTTCCCTCTGCCATATTAACCCCCAATGTTTCTGGTGAAATCTCTGTAAGCCAGGGTCCCTGACACAAGACAATTAAAATTTAGAATTGATATGTAGGTGAAGTAGAATGCACAAGAAATTATCCTGCTCTTTGTATTAGGCTTTATCATTTACTTCTGCTTCATGTTATAAGATGACTATGGGTCAACCATGGCTCTGAATCTCTACTTCTTAAGTATTCTCCATCCCAGGCTGCTGACTTGGAAAGCCAGCCCTAATGCTAAGAGAAAAAAGCCAGAGTAAAACCACACAATGAACAGTAAAGCATCTATTCAAATATGATCTATATAGATATATATATGTATATAAAATATTGCATCTACCTTCTATTGGTAAAAGCAAGGCAAATGGCTTAGTCTCATATCAGTGGGTGTCTTAGTCACTGAGACGCAATACCCAACACTTAAAGAATGAGGGGTTTATTTTGGTTCACAGTTTCAGAGCCCTCACTCCATTCACAGAGAGCTAGCTCCATGGGGACAATTGCATGATGGAAGAGCCTGTCTTGGAAAAAAGCTGCTCACACCCTGTGGTCCAGGAAACAGGAGAGAGGTGTCAGAGAGGAGAGATTCCTCCAAGATCACACCCTAGTGATCTGTTTCTAACCAGGCAAGTACGTTATGACTGCATCAGTGGACATATACATTGATGGGTGTAGTGCCCCTATGACCTTCCAATCACCTTTCAAAACCATGAAGCTCTTGGGGGACACCCCAGATTGAGCTATAACTGTGGGGCAGTGTTATGGCTTGTATCTAGATGTCTACCCAAAGCCTCGTGTGGTCATAGGTGGTGCTTTTCTAGGGGTGGCTGGATCTAGAGCCTGTGATGCTCAGATTTCACATGTGATGTGGGGCTGACTAAGGATGTGAGATTACTAAATTAGTGCACTGATTAGTTTGGCATGGTTCTGGATGGCACTGAGGATGTTTCACCTTGGATAGAACATAAACAGGGTCATTACTTGCCGCTTGCTTGCTGCTCGCTGCCTTCTGCCTACCCTACTTTGCATGGACTATTTATCCTCTATGATGCCCATCTGCCATGCAGCCCAGTCTTGAAGCCAGCAAAGTATAGACTGAAATCTCCATGAACTGTGAGCCAAATAAACCTTTCCTCCCTTACTTTGAGCATCAGGTATTTTGAGTGTCAGTGTAGACAGGGATATACATTATTCTTTAAGAAGGCATTGCAAGTCACAAAGGAAACACACAATTTTCTAACCAGAAGAGTAAATAATTGCAAATAATAATATCATCTGCTACACCACTTTAGGTTACTGAGTTTGCTTCTTCATCACACCATAGTTCATCTTTATAGTGCAATTTTTTAATAGTTCATCCTTCGTAGTACAATTTTCTCAGCTAGGAAGCATATGTCAATCTATCAATTAAATCCTACTTATTGATTACCTATTTATTGTCTAACAAAGATAGATGTTGGAGAATTCTAAGTGCCTCCCTTTAAAAGGCTAAGAGTAAGCATAGATATATTTATGTCAACCTAAATTCAGCTTTATTTTCAATATATCAAGAAATATTAATGTATCAAAAGGTCACTGCAGTACTTTTAGTAAACATTACTGGAGCATAATAAAGTACCTGAAACTTTGAATAATGTTTGTTGGGTGAATGAATGCAAATGAAATTAATATGCCCTATAATACTCATCACTAATATATTAGATCCCAATTTGATTAGGAATAAATCATTCCATTATTAAGAATACTTAAAACCAGTATATCTTCCTCTCTATCTAATGAAGAGCTAGGTTAATTACCAGCCTGTCAAAAGCTAATGTAATACTCTACGAAGTATTATAGAGAAATGACAAGCTATGAAGCATCCTGAGAAATCTTATGACAGTAAGAAATTAGCTTGTACCACTAGCACACTGTAGGCAGTAAGAAGTTTAGACATAATTAAATGGCTAAAATCAAGTAACATCTGCAGACTTGCCTTGTTTCACAGATTCAGTAGAATTCATCAAAATGAAGTTTTTAACGACGCCCATCCCCACCGCGCTCCATCTCCATTCTCCATTCAGAAACTTAGTCTGTGCTCACCAGAAACACTTTGTTCAAACATCCACTCATGTAAAAGGCAAGCAGTGAGGACTTCCCGTATGTCAAGCACCGGGGATGAGGAAGAAATGAAGAAGTCCACTGTCCTTGTCTGCACAGAGCTTCCAGACCTGATGGCCAGAATACTCTGTTTTTAATATTAGAGGCAAAAAAGGTCAAATACTTTCAGTAAAAAAGTATAGCTTTAATTAATCCAGTCAAAAAGGGCTGGAGATTATGAACAAAACCCAATGAGTTCAACTCAGCCTGTATTGCCTTGCATTTTTGTTTGTTGTTAGACAGGATCTTGCTATGTATTTCATAGCTGTGAACTCACATCGACCCTCCTGCCCAGCTTCCTGAGTGCTTTGTCTTGTATTTTGGATGGCATTTTGAAGGGCACAAAGTTTGTGCATCCCTTTTGGTTTTGTGCTTTTCAAGTTAATGGGCTCCATTTCAACTGCTATAAATGAAGTGAGCTTTTCTAGGTGTCCACAACAAAAAGAGTGAAATTTTAATATCAACTCAAAACATGAGGTGCTATGAGTAAAAAGTGTAAATCAGACATCACAAAGACAAATCCATGAAGATCAGCAAAGTGATATGAAGATCAGCAATTTATATATTTTAAATAAATTGCTAATAGCAATTTAAAAATCTGTTAAAAGATTTAAAACATTGAGAATTGGATGCTTAATGGTTTTAACTGGTTTTAAATGTGAATTATTAAATATTGAGGGCTAATCTACAGAAGAGCACCAAGATTTACCATATTTGTGCTAGTTATTCAAACAAAAATTCAAAACACTGACACATATTTCATACCCCATTTATCTACTGTTCAGTTACCTGGATTTATAGTTCATAGGAACCTTTTGCTTATAAGGCTGTCTTGCCAGCTCCAGTACCGTATTTTATGTAAACTAAAACATATATTAAGATGCAGTAAACATGTCTATGAACACTGACTTATATGGCTGCAGATTTTGCAGCTGGTTAATGAGAACCCACATACTAAAACTACTCACAGAGACACATGGGGTGCAGCATATTAAACAAAAATACCCCAAAACATTTTTCTGGAGGTTCAAAATAATCATATTCACTTAAAGATGGAGAACAACAGTGCTGTATAGCAAAATGAGTACAGGAATTAAATTCACAAGACCTAGATTGCTCTACCATAATTAGAAATACTTCCACTGAGTAAGTTTCCTAATTTCTGAAGTAAGGACAGAGTGAAATATGCACTCCCCCACCGGTAGAGACACAGAATGGGATAAAAGTTCATATATAGACACATAAATAAAAAGTGACCCTTCTCCTTATCATAAAAAATGGCCATATTTGGTAGCATAATAATTTTTTTTTGGTACCAGGAATCGAACTCAAGACGTTGCACTTGCCAGGCAGGCACTGATGCCGCTGAGCTATATCCCCAGTGATGATATTTGGGTACAAGGTATGGACCTTAGGCTTAAAAAAGAAAACAAGGTTTATACATAGAAACACTGGAGATTCCTTGCAAACTAGTTCTAGAGGTCCCATTCAACCCAGCTATTCCCCTTGTGGGTATTTTCCCAGAAGATTTGAAAACATCATATCACAGTGATATATGTGCACCCATGTCCATAGCAGTGCAATTTGTAATTGCTAAATGGTCCAGTGGATGGTCCAAATGTCCATCTATTGAGAATGGATAAAAAAAAATTGTGTTTTTTTTTTGTAGTAATTTGTGGTACTTTTTTGTGGTACTATTCCATTATATAATGGAATATTACTCAGCTATAAAGAAAGATAAAATCGTAAATGGTCACAAATAAATGGTAAATGGTCACAAATAGAGATCACACTCATAAGTGAAATAAACCAGACCTCCCTGTGTAAGCAATGTATTGTCCTACTAGTGTAAGAACCTGAAAGAGTGAATAAAAATTAGGAGGTATGATAGACATTGTGAAATGAAAAGAAAATGCTCAAAAGTAAAGGGCAAATGGGGTGTGGGAAAAGAGTAAGGAAAGAAGGGGAAATTATATATCTATGCATGTACAGGATAGTTAATATAGATGTACTCTGATTTCTATCCCTTTATTGAAAGGAACAGTTAATGATTACTTATTTGATGAATCTTGCACGTCTCTACTTGTTTTCCTGAGAAACCACTTTGAAGAGATCAATACGTTACACAACAACCATTGTTAATTTCCTACTCCTTTGTCTGTAATTCAGTATTACTTGTATTGTTCTTATGCTATTTTGTAAATGGATGTCTGTTTGTTAATATGTTTTCCTTCTTTTATTTTTAAAATAAATTTTAAAAAAGGAATTTGAACTTAAAATAATTAGTTTTAAGTCTACTTAGTGGTAAGAATATCACTTTCCAATTAGATTCTCACTTGGTTAGTTATGGATATTGAAGCTATATAGGGAGCTAGGTTGAAGAAAAAGCTTTAAGGATTTGCTCTGAGTAGTCCTCTCCTTGAATTATGCTCTGAGAAAACCATGTGTTTCTTTCTGCTGAATGAACCTCAATCCCAACATAACACAAGTGTGAACTACAGCATAACTTTAGCCTACTTATTTCACAGGAAACAGGAAACTCTCTGGATATCTTTTCCAGAAATCCTTAAAAATTGCATCTCTTGAAACCAGAGTCTTTTAGAAATACAAAAATCAGCGGCGTGAGAAGGAATGTCCTGGACAATGGTCTTGCTTCCCCTCACTGCTCCTTCTATATGCTTCAAAAGCTGTGTAAACTCCGAGGTGCCGGCAGATCCAGGTTTGGTTCAGTGATTTACTGCACACTGAGTTTGTTATCAGTGACTTCACATATCAGATGAGCAGACTGACATAGCTGTTCACTTTGAGGTGATTAAACAATTTTAACTTTTAGCAATATATGTGGATGCAGATAAACATTTTATGACATACTCTTTGCTAAGCACAGTGACTATAGATACCTAGGAAGAAACACATAGCTAAGAAGAATAAAAGTTGGATTTCATGGAAAAAGCTGCATGTGTCAGTTCAGTGAGTAAAGTAGTAGCTTAGACCTTTTATTCTCTGGTATCAGCTATTCAGCTTCACCTCACTCCTTTTATTGCTGGAAACCACTGAGCAAAGTTAGTGAATGCATTTCCATAGATTTGAAAGTCGTATGTACCCCTCATTCACTTACTTTGCTGCAGAATAATATTTCATTGCATGGATAGACCACATTTTGTTTATCAATATGCCAGTTTATGGACATTTGTGTTGCTTCTATTTTTTGTCCATGATGAATTGTGCTGCCATGAATATTTATGGACAAGCTTTGTTTATTGTATGTTTCATTTCACCTGAGTATATGCCTCAGAGTTATATTACTGGATCATATGGTTACCACTGTTTAATATTTTGAGAAATGACCAAACTGTTTTCCAAAGTGCCATCATTTTACAATGACACCAACAATGTTTTAGAGTTTTTGTTTCTCTACATCTTTGCCAAAACTTTGTTACTGTCTGTCTTTTTAAAATTTTAGCTATCCTAATGGGCAGAAAATGGCATATCATTGTGGTTTTGATTGACATTTCTCTACTGATTGATGTTGTTTACATCTTTTTGTGGCATTACTGGTCATTTGCATATCCTATGCAACAAAATGTCTCTTCATATTCTTTATCCATTTTTACAGTGAGGCTATTTGTTTTGTTATTGTGGAATTGGAAATTTCTTGATATATTCTGTATACCAGACTTCATCTGACTTATTTGCAAATGTTTTCTCTCATTCTGTGAAGTATCTTTTCATTTTTATTGATGGGTTATTTTGAAGAAAAAGATGAATTATAATTTAGTCTGATTTATTTCCTTTTTGTAAATAAGTCTCAAAATTCTATACATCTACTTGATTCTAAGAGTTCAACAGTTTTAGCTTGTACATGTAGGTCTATTTTTAGTTTTTCAATATTAGCATTTAATGTCATCCTTTGTAAAACAGTTACAAGGATGTCCAGACACAATTGTTTACAACACTATTCTTTCACCTGTGGGAGTGCTGTGACACCTTCTTGAAAGTCAGTTGACTGGGGCTGGGCATGGGCTCAGGGCTACAGCACTTGCATAGCAAATAAAAGTCCTCTTAGCACCAGAAAAAAGTCAATTAACCAACACTATAAGGATTTGTGTTTGTAGTCTCAAGTTTTATCCATTAATGTCTACATCTTCCCTTGTTCAAGTACCACATTATCAGTATTAATGTGATATTACACATTATTAGTATTTACATCTGGAAGTGTGAGTCTTCCATCCTTGTTCTTTTTCAGTACTATTTTGGCTTTTTGGGGGCCCTTGCATTTCCATATACATTTTAGACTCAGTTTGTCAATTTTGGGGTACAAAGTAAATGAGATTTTGACAAAGATGAACATTTTATAAAGTTGGAAGGTGTTGCTAACTTAACAATGTTGTTTTCTAATCTGTGAACTGGACACTTTTCTATCCATTCTTATCCATTTTTTCCCTCTTACTAACATTTAAAATTCTTTTAAAATACTTAATATACACAGACAAACACACAGACTCACAATACTTGAACAACAAAATATGAAAACTCTATTTAAGAAAAAATATTCATTGTTTATATTTACTGTTACAAGGATGTCCAGACACTTGGTGTCGGGACATGCACAGGGAGGGCCCACATGTGAACTCTGTTACAAGAGAGTTCAAACATATCCTCAAACATAATTTCAAGACACTGTGGTACTCTGCAGTGAAATTTTACCTGATTTTTATCATGGCCTTACATATGCTTAAGCATGCTAAATTGATGAAATAAAAGTAAGCATGCATGTATAGTGAACAAATAAAAATTTTGTTAAATTATGTTATAACAATAATATATAGGAAAACAGAGACCAGATTTATGTTAGTCATTGTCAAATTTGGATTCATGATCCTCTTGTAAGTTTCATAGAAAATACAAAATGTGTCTTAAAATTACTCTTCTATGTTGATTTTCTCTCTCTATATATATTTTTTTGTCTTCTTGAGACCTGGTTTCACTATGCAGTTCAGGCTGGTCTTGAACTTACTTTGTAGCCCAGGCTGGCCACAAGCTCACAGTGATCCTCCTGCCTCAGCCTCCCTAATGCTAGGATTATAGGCATGAGCCACCATGCCCTACTTATTGATTCTCTTTTATCTCCAAATGTCTAATATGTAACATTTTACCACGTTGAAACACATATTAAAATGATTAAGTTTCTTGTGAATGATTAATAGCATTTTCCTATTTAAGATTCAAGAACCATGAAAAAGAAGTAATAATGTTAAATAACAAAAATATCCTTATTCATTAAGGAAGCTGTTGAAACAAAAGAAAATTTCAGATGAACTCTCATATAAAATGAGTATGTTTATTTTATAATATATCCTATTTCACCATATAATTACCTTTGACTAAATGTTATTATATATTTCTTAAAGGAACCCAAAACATCAATGTTTTACATTTTATGCAACCAAATCTATCTGAAGACAACCCTTGAGGAAGGAAAAGCCACTCTCAAGAGCAAGTAGTCAAATGATGCCTAATTAAAAGTTTATACACAGATTGTAAAACTGTCCTAATACATTACACGTACTCTGTGAAAATTTGTAAAGCAATGTAGAGAATCAGAACTTGCAAATTATTGTTTAATGGCCCTAAATTCCACCCGCAACTGCTTTGAGTGCCATGGTGGCAGCGTCTCACTGATGCCCCACCTGAGCACTCTCTGGACTACCTGAGCAGTATGAAGCTCTCTCCTTGTTCCCTATTCATTTGTTTTGACTTAAGGATAATGGTTATACACAAGGCTTGGAAGCCAGGTTTTTATAGCTTCCCAATTGATTCTGGGATATAGCAAAATTTATCTGGAGGAAAAATTTTCAAACTTGAATGTGCTTATGAATTATTGGAGTTTTTGTTCAAATGCAGATTCTGGTCTAGTAGGGTTGAACTGGGTCCAAAGAGTTTGTATTGAATAACATGCCAAAGTTTCTGATGCTTAGCCCACACATTTCATAGCAAGGTATTAAAGAAATTAAAAGTAAAATCGACCACAGAGTTCTGAAATACTAACTACTCGCTCCTATTGAATAATACCTCAAAATGCATGTGAGAATAGCCTCAGAACAAAAAGAGATTGGCATTTCCCACTAAAGTTTTCTCCCTTCTCCTGTCAGATGATTCTTCTGCAATCTTCACTAATTTTTTCTTAAGATTCAAGTGACTGAAAAGCAGTTCAATATCTCAAACACAGTCTAACAAACTACCTTCCCAAAGGTAGTTTGACTGTAACTTCTTCACCCTTTTCTTTCAAATCCTCTTAAATTCTGTACAATTTAGTATTGAATTTTCCTTGCTTTCTGCCATTATAAATTTTTGAAAGGAAAGCACTGTGTCTCACTATTCTTCTACCAATGATTAAGGACATACAAGACTCAATAAATACCAGCTAAATAGTGTTTAAATGTACCTCAAATATTAGACAGACACTAGAAAGTTCCTGGCCTAAGAAGTTAGATTATGAGAAAATTAAATGGGTAACATGCCAGGTTTTAACTTAATACAATTTGCACATGACTGGAGAGCTATTCTACACTTCTTGCAAAACTAGTAACATGGTTCCAGCCCTCTGTCGAACTTTTCTACAAAGTCTCTTGGCCACCAAATATCTAGGGAATATATGTCTTCTATAAGCATCATACTTGAAAATTGAGGCATTAAAAAGCCTCTTCTATCCATGAATTAACATACAAAACTGTCTTCTGAGTTTCATGTGTTAACTTCTGCATTATGACTTCTGTTGTAAAATAAATGCCTGCAAAGGGGAAAATTTAATAAAATGCATTAGTCATAATCTATGAATTAATAAATGTGAATGAAGAACTTCAGATCCAGCTTGGTACAAGTAGAGAAAATATAGAGAAGATGCTAAAGGCTAAATTGAACATGCTAAATTTTATATTGGCAGTTTGAGAAAGCCGAAAGTTCTTTGTTGACTCTTAACAGGTTAATTAGGGCATCTATGTAAATATCAGCTCAGAATATAAAAAACTTACCCCATTTATATAGCTAGAATTACCTTTGTGCCCACTCTATGCACAGCTTTGCAGCACAATTATAATAAAATGAATATTTTTTCCAAAAAATTATGCTTGAATTAAAAGATAAAATGATAGAAAGAAGAAAGAGATTTATAAACACTACACAGACTTATTGTTCCGTGTGTGTTGTATGGTTGTGTTATAAGGTAATTATAAGGTTGTGGGTTATTAGGTTTGAATTTACTTATGCTTTTTAAAGTTAAAGTAATTCTGGTGCTTTACTTGTGCCCCAACCCCTTGGATATCACAGGCATGGGTAGTCTGTGATTGCTGTTTGAGCAACCCGGGTCTGGCTCCTGTGCATGTTCTGAACTGACTAGAGAAGCAGAGCCAGGCAGGCTGTGACCTGCTGCCAGCACGGTTTCCAGCTGAAAGCCACAGAGAGAACCAGGCATTTCCCATGAACTTCCTGAGGCTAGAGCAGGTGACACAGGACCCTGCCGCAATTACAGTCTGAGTCTGTGCCCTCCAAGCACCCATGACAGGCAGGAGTTCCTCATTTAGAAGGCCTGGGGACTGCTCTCACCAGAGTTCACATGTGGGCCCTCCCTGTGCATGCCCGGCACCAAGTAAGCAGGTGCTCCAAGAGCTGCTGGTACCACAGATCGAGTCTATCCTTTATTTGTGCCTCAATCTCCTGCAGGGCACAGACAGGGACAGTCTGTTTTTGCTGTTAGTGTGGCCTACATATGGCTCCTATACACATCCTGAACTGACTGGAGACACAGAATCAGGTGGTCCACAAACTGGTGACACTGCAATTTGTGTCTGGGCTTTGCCTGGACCCTAAACTGCCCAGAGACACAGGTCCACTGGACCAGGATTGTGCCACCAGTGCAACCCAAGTCCAGGCAGTACACGTGCCATGAACTGCAAGGGGACACTGGATCAGACGGTCTATCATCACCTGATACTAATGCCCATGTCTGAGACCAGATACAAATGAACAACTGCTGGAATACCCCAGACTAAGTAGCGCATCTCAGAGAACACTGAGGGGCAAACTTGACCAACAGGAAAACTAGGGACACTAGCAGCCTTTCCTGTGCAGCCACTGAAGACGGAAATCAAGCTTTCTGCATGCGGTAGCAAACATGACAAGATAGAGGACTAAAACACAATCCCAGAACTCCACTCAGAACAAGTGTAGGAGGCATTGACATAGGAGAACTTGGTAAACATATGACTGAAATTGCTGAAATGATTCCAGTGGAAGTGAAGGAATAACTCCATCAGGCCATAGAAGAGATCAGATCAGAAATAATCTCTCAAGCATAAAATGAAATGATAGTAATAATGAAAGAACTGCTCAGAACGTCTGAAAAAGAAACATAAGAAAATAGAAGAACATAGGCAATGGACGGAAACGTTAAATAAAAATACAGAAAGGACTTAGAAAGCATGAACTAGATTCAAAGAGACTTCCAGGAAATCAAAGCTTCCACTGAAAGCTGCCAAAACCACTTGAACAAAGCTGAAGATAGAATTTCAGATTCTGAAGACAGCATGGCAGCTAGTGATCCTTGAAAGAAAGGATCTCGTAAGATCAACAAGGATCCAGGAAAAATCAATTCAACAGATGCAAGATAAGGCAAAGAGGAATAATGTACACTTATATGAGTCAATGAAACAGCAGGAGGCAACACAACTGACATAAAAAGAATAATTGCAGAAATAATAGCAGAAAATTTCCCAAGTATGGAAACAGAAAATGATATACAGGTAAATGAGGCATATACAACTCCAACCAACCACAACCAAAATAAAACTACACCCAGACATATAATAGTCAAGTTCTCAGATCTCCAGCAAAAGAAAATAATATTAAAAGCTGCTACAGAAAAGGAGCAGATTTCCTATAAAGGAAAGCCTATGAGAATCACAGCACACTTCTCAACACAAAACATCCAGTAGAGAGGAGCATCAGTGAAATATTACAGGTCCTAAGACAAAACAGTTTCCAACCAAGACTGATGTACCCTGCCAAACTATCCCTCAAATTCAACGGAGAAATAAAATATTTTCACAACAAAGAACAATTGAGGAACTTCCTAAGTGCCAAACCAGCATTGCAAAGAGTACTAAAAGATATCTGACCACAATTTCAAGAACAACAATAGAATGGAACAGTCAAGAAGAGCAAGAAAGTAAATAGGTAGAAAAAGTAGGAAACCAATGCAAATAAATAACATGACAATGATAAACCAACACATATCGGTTATAGTCATAAATGTAAATGGTCTCAATTCACCAGTCAAAAGAAACAGACTGACAGAGTGGATTAAAAAACAAAATCCAACAATATGCTCTATACAGGAAACACATTTTACTCGAAAGGAAATCTATAGACTGAAAGTCAAAGCGTAGAAAACATTCTTCCATGCAGCAGGAACCCAGAAAAAGGCAGGTGTAGCTATTCTGTTTGCAGACAATGTAAACTTCAAACCGACAACAATCAAAAGAGATAAAGAAGGTCACCACATACATGTCAGGTAAAAACTGCAAGAGGATGAGATAACAATCATAAACACATATGCACCAAATATCAGAGCTCCAAATTATATAAGACAAATCTTAACAGGCATTAAAACCCATATAATTAAGAACACTATTGTAACAGGGGACCTCAACACCCCATTGACACAAAGAGATAGGTCAACTGGACAAAAAGTCAGCAAGGAAATAATAGATCTGAATCAAAGCTGCAAACAAATGGACTTGGTAGATGTATACAGAATGTTTCACCCCACAACATCAGAATACACATTTTTCTCAGCTGCACATGGGACTTTCTCTAAAATAGACCACATTCTGGACCATACAGCATACCAACCTAGATGTGAAAGAACTGAAATTATTCCATGCATATTATCTGACAACAATGCAATGAAATTGGAAATCAATGACAAAAGGAACCATAAAAACTCCATGAATACATGGAAATTAAACAACAACCTCCTGAACAACCAATGGGTCACAGAAGAAATTAAAGAAGAAATAAAAAAATACCTACATTGGGGATAGGGATTTAGCTCAGTGGCACAGCACCTGCCTGGCAAGTACAAGGTCGTGAGTTCAATTCCAGGAACCAGAAAAAAAAAATACCTATAAACAAATGAAAATGTAAATACAAATTACCAGAGTCTGTGGGATGCAGTGAAAGCAGTCTTCAGAGGGAAATTTATAGTGGTGAACTCACACATAAGGAAAATGAAAGAGAACAAATAAATAGCTTAATGCTGCATCTTAAACTTCTACAAAAAGAAAAGCAAATCAAGCCCAAAGAGCAAAGAAGGGAGGAGATTATAAAGATAGAGCAGAAATTAATGCAATTGAGATGAAGAAAACCCTCCAAAAATAAATGAATCAAAGAGCTGGTTCTTTGAAAGAATAAATAAAATTGATAAACCCCTGGCAAACCTTATCAAAAAAAGGAAGGAAAGAACTCAAATTAATGCAATAAGGAAAGAAAAGGATAAAATTACTACAGTTTCCACAGAAATTCAGGAGATCACTAATACCTACCTTGAAAATCTTTACTCCCATAGGATAGAAAACTGAGAAGAAATGGACAGATTCCTAAATATGTACAAACCAGGTTGAGGCAAGAAGATATAAAGATCCTAAACAACCCAATATCAATTAATGAGATTGAAAAGGTGATTAAAAACTACTGACAAAGAAAAGCCTAGGCCCTATTGGATTCACAGCAGAATTTTACAAGACATTCAGAGAAGATTTAATACCAACACGCCTCATACTCTTCAATGAAATTGAAAAGGAAGCAATTCTCCCTAATTCATATCTGAAGGCAAGTATCATACTGATAACAAAACCAGAGAAAGACTCAATCAAGAAAAAGAACTACAGACCAAGCTCCTAATGAATATAGATGCAAAGATA
>NW_004955424.1:25777522-25786184 GCF_000276665.1 Chinchilla lanigera | reverse complement strand
CAATGAGTCCTTGATTGATCAATATTGCATGTCTATCTGTTTTCATGAAAAACCACTTTGAAGATATCAATATGTAACACAACAAGCATTGTTAATTTCCTGCCACTTTGTAACTCTGTATTGTCTGTGCTGTTCTTTTGCTATTTTGTAAAATGTTGTCTGTCTGTTAATGTTTTCCACCTTTTATTTTTAAAATAAAAAAAAATTGTGGTAATTTTATGTAATGGAATATTACTCAGCTATAAAGAAAGATCAACTTGAGGTTTTTATAGGTAAATGGTCACAAGTAGAGATCATACTCATAAGTGAAATAAATCAGACCTGCATGTGTAAGATTAGTATTGTCTCACTTGTGTAAGACATGAAAAACTGAATAAAAACTAGGAGATATGATAGGCATTGTGAAATGAAAGGAAAATGCTCCTAGGTAAAAGAAAACTGGGATGTGGAAAAAGAAAAGGGAAAGAAGGAGAAATTTTGGAAGTAAGTATATACAGGATAGTTAACATAGTTGAAATACTGCTTTCTATTTCTTTGCTGAAAGAAACAGTTAATGATTCCTTCATTGATCAATATTGCATGTCTCTATTTATTTTCCTGAGAAACCACATTGAAGATATTGATAAGTAATATGACGAACATTGTTAATTTCCTACCACTTTGTGTGTAACTCTGTATTCTTTGTATTGTTCTTTTGTTATTTTGTAAATGGTTGTCTGTTTGTTAATGTCTTCCTTCTTTTTTAAAAATAAAAATAAATAAATAAAGTTAAAATAATTCTGCTTCAAATTCTTTCTCAGTGCAGAGTACCCAGGTCAGTAAGATAACACTGACCACTGCATCCAATAAAACATTCAAGAGTTTGGTCAGGTTAATGGGAAATTCAGTAACATTTTTCTGCATGTATCATATTTTTTATTTGATAGTCTTTACTTTTTAAAACTACACAAACCATTTAAATTTTGTATAAACATCAATTTAATAAAGCTAATACATTGAATCCATGCTCAAACAATTTCCAGATTTATCTCAGCTTGATTATTTCTTTGAAGTTTTTTTCCTATTGAAGATATCTAAACCTCAAAAAGAAACTCAGAAGAATTTTTGAGAAGAATTTTTGAGAAGAACCTATACTCACAAGGTCAATAGTAAACGTTCAGAAAGTTCTTAAAACTACACCTGTGAAATTATTCCCATAACGAAGGTAAATTTTTTCCACTTCTATTCACTACAGTCAATTATTCATTCTACCTCTGAAGCAGGCAAGAATAGATCTCCATTTGGTTCTTTTACCTATTAATTTTAATTTTTTAATTATATTTTAAATTTGTCAAAGCTCATCACAACTTTCTATCACCTATCTGTCTATCTATCTATCTATCTATCCTCCATATTGAATCCAGGGCCTCATACATAGTAAACAAGTGCTTCACCACTCAGCTACATACCCAGCTTGGTTTGGTGTGCTGTGCTATGTTGTGTTATGTTATGTTGTGTTGTGTTTTTTGTTTTAAGACAGTACTTTATATTGCCCAAGCTATCCTTGAACTTGTGATCCTTTTGTTTCAATCTCCCAAAGAGATAAAGTTACAGGCATGTACCACCACACTTGGCACATTGTACACTTTAAATGGATACAGTGTATTGTAAATAGATTCTTCTTCAATCAAATTGATAAACAGGACAGTTATTAAAAAGTTTTAGACGTTTGTAGCTGTTATGCAAAATCCTGGTGTTCAGTGGTCCTACCTGTCCCTCTGCAAGAGTGGAGATAGCCTTTCACAATGAGTTGAAAGAGGGTATGGGGATTTAGCTCAGTGGCACAGAGCCTGGCTGGCAAGTGCAACATCTTGAGTTCGATTCTTGGTACTGGAAAAAAAAAGAAAAATGAGTTGAAAGATAACTCATTCTAACTCAGGCACCATTACAGCCCTTGAGAAATATATAATCTTGGTATCAACAGGGTAATATTTCTCCACGCCCATCTTCACGTGTTTATTTGATTTAACTATGAACAAAAGGAAATAATCAGTATATAATTTCTCTAATTTTGACTTCCTAATCAAATTAAAAGATCAAATATATACCAAAAATCTTTCCTTATCTCTTTCTCTCTCTCTCTCTCTCCCTCTCTCTCTCTCTCTCTCATACACACACACACAGAGCAATAACTCCTCTAGTTTAAGAATCTGATTATTGATAATCCAAAGAACATGCCATTCTAGTGAAAACTGAGAAATCAGGGTCTACTGGACTTTCTTGTGTATTAGTCACTTTACTGTCCTGGGATAAAACATCTCATACTCACCACTTAAAAGAGGAGACATTTATCCTGACTTACACTTGCAGTGAGTTTAATCCATGGCTGGCTGGCTCCAAGGCAGAAAGGCATGGAAGAATGGCATGGCAGGGGAGAGCCGTTCACTGCGTGAAAGCCAGACGCAGAGAAGGGAGGAGTCAAGGATGAGAAAATACCTGTCCAAGTCACTTGCTTCTTTGACCAGGTCACACTTCCAAATATGATACTTTTGGGGGACACTTTGGATCTAAACCGTAACATGCAGTCATGCTCTTAAAGTGGTGCTATATTTGTAGTCAGTTTTTTTTCTTTCATTTATTTTTACTGGTACAAAATGTCTCATTGAGCTATTGCTCAGTTATTACCTCTAGCTACCCCTGTTGGGAGTATAATCAACAGTCTTTTCATTAGAAAGAAAATTTGCCTCTATTTGACGTTTTATGATACTTCAAGAAGACACAGGACTATCCAAAGCTTTTTAGTTCATAGTAGGCTAAACACCTCAAGTTTCATGGATCTACAGGTTTACCTCAATTTGTACAGGAGATAATCCTAAATGGAGAAACAACTCAAACTCCAAATGTTGCAGGAGCACTAGATAATCTAAAATAATTCTAGCCTGAATCTTTTCAACAACCAAAGAATCACTTTGAAATTTAATTTACTTTGGAATTCCGGGCCTAAGATTATTTTCTTAAAATAGGTTCCATTTATAAAGTGTCCTCTGTATCCTCTTCTTCCCTCTTTCCCTCTTAGTTTTTATAGTTGATGCTATCATCTACTTTAAAACATTCACGTGTTAGCATACTTTTGCCAAGTTATGCAAAAAACAATATTTTTAAAAGTATAAATTTGGGACCGTGAGAGTTTATAAATCTCATTTCACTGTGATGAAACAACTTTGAAACCTTGACATTTCATGCTCATATAATTCTTCTGAAATATATCTCTAATCTCCTGAGAGTCCTTCTGTAGCATATTGGTATGTTGAGGAAGCAAATATAGCAAAGTTGCCAAAAGACCAATTCCAATCTAATTAGGACTTGCAGTGCTTCAGTGAAGGCTACATAAACACTCTGTTAATATTAACAGTGGCAGCTTTGTCAATAACTTCCCTGATTTATAGCAGAAATCAGCAAAGTATTGATTCTCTGACACTGATAGATCTGCACAGATTCACTGCCTCCTTTCTCTTGCCTCTGCCCTGGTACAGGGCACAAACGCCAGTTGCTCGAATGGGCTCCTAAACGCTGAAAGATTATTATTAAAGCATGGCTGGCAACCCTGATCATTAATTATCATCTTGTGCACATATGCAGTGTGATTGCAGAAAATAATCAGCTTTGTCTGCCAAATTGGCAACATTTAGAAACTAATTTGTTATGACACAGAACCAAAGATATTTAAACAACAAACTCAAGGCTCCACTACTCTGCATACACTGTTAAAATAGCAGATAATATCATTAAAACAAGTTACAAATCCAGAGCGAGGGAGTATACATCCTTGAACATCCTGTCACGAGTATATATCCTTGAACTTCCTGTCACGTGGAATTGTCAGAAAGTATTTTAGATGCCTCCACTCTCACAGTTCATGGTGTAAGAGCAACTGTCTCTTAGGGTGCAGCTGACTGAGATTACCCAAAGGAGCAGCTGCCACACTGGAGCTACTCGAATGGACATTTGGAATGTTGATTCAGAATGTGCCAAGGGTAATGATTAGATTAGATTGCTATTATTCTGTTGTAAAACATAACAATCCATTTACCTGCTGGATTTTTGAGGTGGGGGAGGGGTCACTCAGGCTGATTGATAGCAATGTCATGCACCCTAGTGAAGGAGAAGAGACACTGTCCGGGAAGCTCCCTCACTCTGCCCCAGGCCAGCCAGTTCACCCCAGTGAGAACAGTCAATCTGCAGCAACAAGACTGTTCTAAACCAGTGTTTCCATCATGGTTACTGAGGCAGGTTCTCATTCGGCGTCTTTCCCCCCACTTTCTTTGTCTCCCTCACTTGACTTGTGACCAGGCCACGTACTTCATCCTTTTCCAAACTCCAAATCTTCAACTCCCTAGTACCCCCCCAATGCATAGATGCAAATCTTTTGTTTCATTCATTTTGCATATAAAAATACAGATATCTTGCATAACAGTTTCCTTCCCAAAGTTCCAATTAGAAGGTAGCACTGCTTATTTTCATGGCTAAACATAAAATAGTGCCAATAATATTTCTTTACAAAGCAAAAATCTGAGGTGCTTGTTGGGGCAAAAATTTTCCCCATTCCTGATGCTTTCTTCCACATGGATGTGTTTTTGTCTCTCCTGACACTTGTACTCACTCCATCTTGGTTTAGGGGTATAATTGTGAGAACAGTAAACAGCGCTGACAAAGCCTGCAGAAGTAGCTGTCTGCTGTTCTCCCCAGGGAGCCATTTACCCACCTCCACCCCCTGGGGTTCTGACCCAGTCCAGTGCCACCTGGCATGTCTTGACTGGTCCTACGGTTTGAATGTTTCCCCTCTAAAATTCAAGAGATAACAGTATGATAATTCTAAGAAGTAGAGCCTTTAAGAGCATGAGACCTTCCCTGCAAATGGGATGTCTCCATAAAATAGGCTCACATCATTTTACTGGCTTGATCTTCTCACCTTCTGCTTTGCAAAATTATACCAAGAAGGTCCTTATTAGATCCTACCACCTTGTTCTTGGACTTCCAGACCTCAGAATGAGAAATAAACCTTTTTTTATACATTACCTAGTTTCAAGTATTCTGTTAAAGTAGAGAAATAGCTATAAGTCTACCTAATTTCAGAGCATATTTAAGGGGTCTCTTTGGATCCCTAAGCCAAGTCCTCCATCTTAGCATTTGTAAATAATAAAACAGACATTCTGGTATCTGTGGGCCATACTTTAGTCTTATTTCAATTCTTCAGAAAACTGACATTGAAACGGTACACTATTTCCTGGGCTTTCATAAAAGTGACAACATTTCCTAGATTGCCCATGAAAAAATAAATAGAAACAAAACACTGGAATTTGGAAACAACAAGACATGCACTCAAGAAACTTCTAATGATTCTAAGATGAAAGGATCCCTATGGTTATTTAGGGAAAGTTCCCTCCAGGTAGGTGGTTAATCTGGCTAATACTAAGCTACATCTTCCAACTTGCTTTTTATTAGTAAAGACATTGACATTTTGGTCTCAGTCTAGTACTTCTTGTTTTTCTCTCTCTCTTCAATTTTTTTTTTTCAGAATTTGACTGGGAATGGGATTTTTGAAGGGCAGAAGTTGAAATAACTAGGATATTTAAGAAAAATAACTACATTAGCAGGCAATTTAATCAAACACTACTTTCTTCATTTTGAATAACACATGGGCACAGAACTGAAAAATCTTCATACTGTGACACTCAGCTGTGCTTAGTTTGTTGAATATATTATACTTAACACTTAAAAAGTACTAAACTCTTTAATGTCCACAATTTTCTGGTCTTCTTTGCTGAATCTGCTACTTGTCTCAAGCTCAGAACCACTGACACACAAACAGCTTTTATTCTTTATCTATACTCATTCCCTATGTGATCTTATCCAATTCGCTAAATTTAGATATGATCTAAATATCAAGAGGCCAAGGTGACTGGAGTTTAGCGGAAGAAAGCAAATGGCGAGAAGGCAAATAAGAAAGCATGAGCCAGGAGCCATGCAGGACAGATCATAGAAAGCACAGTAAAGGCATAGATTTTAGATTTCATTCCAGCTGTGAGAAGTCACCAAAGGTGTAAGACAGATATTCAACAGGTTTTATACAGGTTTCTAAGCAGTTACTGCATAGAAGTATTTATTTATTCCTATTTTTAAAATGTATTTATTTCATTTCTATTCCGAAAACCACCTGAACAGTGCTTACAACACTGCTAATTTGCTCACAGTTCCTTGTATGGGCCACTTGGGAAGGGCTCAGCGGGCACAGCTCTGCTCTTCTTAGGGTCACTACCTGGGCTCACTCAAATGTAGATTCTCAGTGGGCAGTCATCCGAGGGACTGGCCAGAATGCAAGGGCTTGCTGGTAGGTCCAGCAAAGGCTGGGAGCTGGGGGCAGTGGTTTTCCTCCTTTGGGGTTTTCATGTGGTCCCTTCCCGTAGGTTTCTTTATAAGGTGTGTGAAGCACATCTGGGTAAGAAAGTCTTGAGGTCACTAATGGGTACATTAAGTTAGAAATGTTGCTGAGAAGCTGGGGGTTTAGCTCAACAGCACAGCGCCTGCCCAGAAAGTGTGAGGTCATGAGTTCAATTCCCAGCATACACACACAAAAAGAAATATTGATGAGCACAAAAGTTGCTATATAAGAAAAGTAACTGAGACATCCATTAAGGCAGGGAAGTCTTCAAAAGACATTTCCTTTCCTGATATCACTGGGCTGTGGGTGATGGCAGCCGGGAATTCTGTGTGCCTTGATTTGGATCTAGACTGCCAGGCACTGGAACGTGTGCAATGGATAACCTTAAAATATCACTGTACTTTGTCCCATCACGTTAGGTCTGAGCGCTGACACATGTATTACACACTGACGACATCTTTGCTTCTTAACTGGCAACACGTGCTATTCTGAACACTGTTCCCCTCTTTTGTCTCTCAGGTCCGCTAATGTCTACCTACCAGACAATCTCACCTCAGGCTGCGCACAGGCTCTTGTCTTCCTTTGTAATTCACTTTTGCTTAGTTTATGTCTTCACTTCACTTCCTCAGAAGGGCTGCTGCCAACTATTCTGCGTAAAAAATGCAAAAATAAACAAGAACAAAAGAAAAAGCAATAACAATACAAAAGACTTGATCTCTCTGTGAAGGTTAATCTTTATTGTCAACTTTCCTGGACTGAGTAACAACGAGAAATTAGCGAAGCACACTTTTCTGGGGGGGAGGAGGTGGTCCAAAGGTGGCTGGTACATAGGTCCCAAACCTTAGGGAAGACTTAGTCTAATTGTGGATGGCACCATTCAATAGGCTTACAATCTAGATGGAGCAAAAAGGGAAAGAAAGAAATTAGCGGGCTTACAAGCTCAATTCTGCTTGAACAGGTGCATCTTTAGCTCCTGGCATCACCTGTGAACCTCAGACTCCAGGTTCTTCATCTTTTAAATGTAAACTCCACCAGCTGTGCTTTAGGGAACTTCCAGTCTTTGAGCCTCAGACCCAGACTGTATCTCTGATTCCTCTTGCTCTGTGGTTTCCAGATCCTTAGACTAATTTACCAGGTCCTCTGGTTCACAAGTATGTTGATGGCATTGTGGATTATCATGATCCTATAAGGAAATATAAGAAATCTATCAATTGTGTTCTAGAGAACCCTAGCAATATACGCTCTATCCTCTTGAGCTCAGGTTTATTTTAATTCATTGTACATGGTCCTACTCGATGTTGCTTATATACTTATTCAATGTATATTAATTCTCTCCTTTAAGAGAATATATGCTCCATGAAAGAGGAAACATTCTTTTGTCTCATAGCTGCTGTCTTTCTGGGACCTAGACTAGTACCTGGCACATGTAGGAATGAAGGAGTTGTTTACCTTGGTTGGAGCACCAAGTACATGGAAAGTAGCGGCGGGAAACAAGTTCTAATAGGTAGGAAAACTTCAAATCCAATGTTCAGGAAGTGTTGGACATTGTCCATTCTCTGCTCACATTGGCAGGGTCCCTCCTCGCAGTCTGTGCACCCATCTCCTCGCCTTTGCACATTTTGCTTCCAGCACTCACACTGGAAACTTTTCCCAAAGGATGTTGTCTAGGTTATGTCAGCAATTTTGACCACACAGGCCCAGAGAACTTCCTGGGAGTTTATATCATAATCAGTGGTGGCGAGGAATGTAAAACCCAGCCCAGCTTACTTCCGCCTAAGTGGAGCAAATTTTGAGGGGTAACAGCTGCTCCAGAGATACCATGAGATCCAGCTGAGGCTGTGCCTCCACCAGAAATTGCAAATTGGCCTTGATATTTCCTTTTACTTGTACTGATTCTTACACTTTTCTCCAGGGCACAATTCTTACAGGAAATCACTTGAAATGGTATTTTAGGGTCTACTTCTGGGGAATTTAACCATAAGGAAAAGAATATTGGCTTAACAAACAATACAAGGTAATTTATGATCTCTGCATAAGGAAGTGAAAATGGCAAGTATTTGTTGGGTGCTAAGTGCTCACCCTCACCAACGGACTTTCACAGATGATCTTTTTAAGCCCTCACAGTTCTAGTCCTGTGATACAAGTAGTATTTTTTTTTTTTTTTTTTTTTGTTTTTTCTCCGGTACCGGGAACCGAACTCACGACCTTGCGCTTGCCAGGCAGGCGCTTTGCCGTTGAGCTAAA
>NW_004955424.1:25769849-25771642 GCF_000276665.1 Chinchilla lanigera | reverse complement strand
TAGACCCATGTCTTTCACCATGCACTAAAGTCAAAATGGATCGAAGATCTAAATACTGAAACAGAAACACTAAATTTATTGGAAGAGAAAATAGGTAAAAATCTTGACGACATTGAGGCAGGCAGAGAATTCATAAACGGAAACCAAACTGCATGGAAAATACTTCAAAGAATCAACAACTGGGATCTCATCTTATTGAAAAGTTTTTGTACATTTAAAGAAATCACCAACAAAATAAAAAGAAAACCCATGAATAGGGAAAAAATTTTAGCCAACTGCCCCTCAGACAAAGAGCTTCTATCTAAGACATGTAAAGAATCAAAAAAATCTGGTCCCCCCAAATTCAAAGACCCAATCCAAAAATGGACATCTGAGATAAATACACACTTCTCTAATGAAGAGATATTAATGGCTAATAAATTCATGAAAAAATGTTCAATGTCATTAGTCATTTGAGAAATGCAAATTAAAACAACACTGAGATTCCATCTCACACCAGAAAGAATGGCTATCATAAAGAAATCAACCAATAACAAATGCTGGAGAGGTTGTGGGGAGAAAGGAACCCTACTCAACTGCTAGCGGGAGTGTAGATTGGTGAATCCACTGAGGAAATCAATTTGGAGATTCCTCACAAAACTAGGATTGTAAGTCCATCTAACCCAGCTATTCTCCTTCTGGGTATTTTCCCAGAAGAATTAAAGACATCTACAACAGCAATATATGTGCACCCATGTTTATAGGAGCACAGTTTGTTATAGCTAAATCTTGGAAACAATCCAGATGTCCATCCACTGAGGAATGGATAAAACAGATGTGGTGTTTCTATACAACAGAGTATTACTCAGCTATTAAAAAAGATAATTTTGAGGCTTTTATAGGTAAATGGATGCAATTAGAGACCACACTCATAAGTGAACTAAATCGGACCCAGATGGGTATACATCATATTGTCTCCTTGGTGTAGGAACCTGAAAGACTAGGTAAAACTCAAAATGTACAATAGATGATAGAAAAGGGAAACAAATTGCTCAAGGGAAGGAACAACTTGTATGAGGGAAAGAAGAAAAAAGAAAGAAGGAAAAATATAAACATATATATGAATAGCTGCAATAACTGTTGCTGATATCTGATGGTGTATTGAAATGAACAGTTAATGCTTACAATATTTTATGTTCTGATTGACTTTGCATGCTTGTGTTTGGTGGTCTGAGCAACTGATCTGAAAGTAACAATATGCACTGAAATTACAATGGTGAACTCTAACCATCTTGTATAGTGATAGTCTGTATTATCTCTAATGTTTTATCAAAGAATTATTTTCTTATTCTCTTTAATGGTTTGAGCAATCTTGCATTCTTACATCTGGTAATCTGAGCAATGTAGTTGAGGACAGCGATATGTAATGTAACAAGCACTGTTGATTTGTATTATTTTGTCTTTAGACCCTGTATCACCTTGAATGTTCTTGCTCTGATTTATGTTCGTGAGACTGGTATGCTGCTACTGTTTTATTTGTTTGTTTGTTTGTTTGTTTCTCATGTACTACTCTCTTTCAAATAAAAAAAAGCATATAGGAACCAAGAAATGTTAGTAAGGATGTGGGAAAACGGGATACTTCTGCACTGCTGATAGCAATGTAAATTAGTGAAGCCAGTATAGAAATTAATACAGCAATTCCTCAAAAAATAAAAATAGAGCTACCATTTGACAATTATAGCACTCCTTGAAATGTAACTGAAGGAAGTGAAGCCAGCATATGATAGGGATACCTGCATATGTATGTTTCTTTT
>NW_004955424.1:25758168-25769749 GCF_000276665.1 Chinchilla lanigera | reverse complement strand
TTTTTTTTGGTTTTTCTCCGGTACCGGGAACCGAACTCACGACCTTGCGCTTGCCAGGCAGGCGCTTTGCCGTTGAGCTAAATCCCCAGCCCCATACAAGTAGTATTTTTGTTTAATCAGTTTAACTCAAACTGTAGTATACAGGGTTACCTGGCAGAGAAGTCACTGATGAGACAACTGTGATCATGTAGGGAAGTAAGACAGGCCAAGGATTTACCCTTAGCAGCATGAGAAGAGGAGGGTTTCTATCAGAGTCCAAAGAAACACAGTTTGGGACTGGCACCGTCATAAGTAGAGGGCCTCTCAAATTCGCTTAGCCTTAAGTGGTGCATTAACTCATGGTCAGCTTGTAACCTCCAGCTGACCTGAATCACTGTGGTTCTGGATGCAGAAGGCCCACCTGAGGATTGCCACCAACAGCATAAAAAGAGAACAGGAGGGGAAGATGGTGCTCTGTTAATTCTTTAGGAGAAGCTTGTCACGCTGGCTCTCCTGATATGAACTCGGCTGTTCTCATCATTGGAGGAGCTCTAGTTCTAGCTGTAGCTGGGGATCACTGTGGTTCTCTTTGGGGGAGCTGTGGTCCTTACTTTGAGCATCGCTTCCTGGCTCCAGCGCAGATCCTTCAGCCTGCTGACACAGACTCTTTGAGTCTGTGGGCCTACCCAACGCAGATCCTTGACACAGACTTTTTTTTTTTTTCTTGTTTTTTGGTACCAGGAATCAAACTCAGGACCTTCCACTTGCCAGGCAGGCACTTGCACCACTGAGCTATATCCCCAGCCCCTTGATACAGACTTGCATGAGATACTGTCATGGGCTTTAGGTTTCCAGCTGGAGTCATCACAGGCATTGCTATGACACTCAGGCCCTCAGCTGGATTCTTGAGGTCTCTAGTGTATGGGAATATCTTCTGCATTCTTTTGCATTTGACTCTTTGGGTGAATATTATAAAATAATCCTATAAATTATGTGTTCTGTATTAAATCTTTTACCTTGTAAACACTGACTACAACATCTTACTTTTCTCAGTTTAAAGTAAAGGATTTGAAAAAGTTATTTCAGGATTTCTGTGTTGTTCCAGAAATGTCACAAAACTACTTAGCATTAAATCTACAAAGATGAACTGAAGTTACCTGGACCCCACCCCCGCAGCATGGCACTGTGGAAAGAATTCATTCCTACACAGGTTAACAGTCATGTTCAGATTCTTTTCACTGTTTGAACCTAAATAAATTATTGAAATTTATGGAGTTCCAAACTACTTTCCTGCAATTCTGACTGTCTAACTTATAGGGTGGTATAAAGCTTAAAATTCTGTGTGAAATACTCACAATGCCTGGAAAACACTAGGAGGATTTATTAATTTATTTTATTTCTTACTCATTCCACTGAATTTAATTTCCTCTAGCTCACTTGTTTAAATGAAAATACTCATTACATGTTGTCTTTTATTGTTTTGTTTAATTAAAAGTACTAGAGAAAATTTCTTTCTTCTAATTTTATTATAAAATGAAATTTTTAAATTATACTGTGAATTAAATATGATATTTAATTCACAGTAATATAATCTGGTCTGTGAGACAAACCATTTTTCTTTAATATTTTGTGTATGTGAAAACTTAGGATTCCTAGTAATTGACTTCCAAACAATCTTTCAGATAGAATTCATTCATTAATTGAGAATTTGCTATAAATTTACTGATGGTTTCAAAGACTCATAAATATAATTTCATGATGGGATGTTGCATTAATTTACAAGGAGTTATAAAAAATGGAAGAAATGCAAAAAGGGACCTTAAGAGAAGAGAATTTGAGAAAAGTGAGAGATAAAATTCAGACATCTCCAAAATAGCCATTACTGAGAAACCTAGTGAGAAATTCCATTAGTTTTCCCTGAAATGGCTTCTTTGGGAAAACTTTTCCATACATTTTCAAGTACAATATCTTAATTTTATTATTTCTTGCAAACTCACATTTAATTTTAGCAATTTGTTTCTGACTAGGATTCTGTATAGTAATTGATAGTCAATAAGAAAATTTTTATTTAGTTCTTTTCACCATAAGCCATAGAACAATAACCATATTTTTAGAGGGATCAACACCAAGTGTCTGTAAGTAACATATCAATCAATATCTTATAAATTCTCCAACTCTTGGTTCACTGTTGACATAGACAACAAAATATACTAATTTTAATTTACACTTGAACTTAAAAAAAGAATTTAAACACAAGTATTTTAACTAATGCTCCTTTTAATTGACTTTGATATCGATTTTTTTTTCTTAAATATGCTATCAGAAATGATCTTGAAAACCCAAGCAACAGGGGGATTGAATACGGCAGAACAGAGGAGGACTCATGTTGGAGTCAGAGAAAGTCAGTTAAAACGCAGGTAATTGGAGGAAATAGAGGGACACACATCCTGGTGCCAAAGTCAGTCTGAAATAAGAGACCTGCAGATCAAATAAAACATAGGCATAAAACTTTATAAAACAGCAAAGCAGCCTATAGACCTCTGTCTGCACACAGAGCATGAACTGCCATCCTGGGAAGTTTTCAAAAAGCTGATGGATTGCAATGGAGTGGAAAACTCAAGCCACACAGGACAGATGTGGAATATAGGCCCCTCACCTGTTTTGCCTTCTTCCAAACAGAGGACATTGCAGCCTGGTAGCAAATTTTGTGTGCACACACACACGTGAGTGACCACGAAGGTGCTCCCTCCCCACTAGACAACAAGCCTTTTTCCTTTTTTTGGTTTTGCATCATAGAGGCCAACTGGCAAATCTAGCAAACAAAAAAGGGACCACAGCAGTGGCAGTGAAGGTAGTGAGTAGAACACCACCATTCCTCCTGCCCTGCACCAAGGGCATGAAGTGGAGAGATGTGAGACATAATCAGCCTTAATCTGTGACAGGACAATGAGTAGGAAGTTGGAATTCCCCCTGCCCTGCACCCAGTGCTGCAAGAGAGGAGAGAAGTGGGGCCTAAGCAGCCTTTAGCAGTCACTACTACTGTGGCAGGGGCAACGAGTTGGCAAACAGCTTTCCTCTCACTCTGCTCCCAGAATCATGAGAGGAGAAACTTGCTAGCAGGGTGGAACAGGGGAGGCTGTGGAAGAGCCAGGAGGGGCCAGCTGCACACGCGACTTGGAGGAGCCTTGGGGCACCACAGCAGATTGGACAGCAATGCAGAGATAACCTGGGAAAGGAGACAGGGGTGGGCCATGGAGGCACACCCGGAGTTACTGGGCCACGGAGGCACACCCAGAAAGTTACTGGCTGAAGACTGGCCCCAGCACCACATCTGGAGACCAAGATCAGCTCCACACCCAGCAGTACTACTCCTACAGCAGACTTGGCGGGCTCACCCAGCATGGATTTGGACTCTTACTTGGACACCACCACAGAACTGAGAAAACCAGCGGAATTTTATTGTTTTACCTTTGTTTGTTTTTGTTGTTGTTGTTTTCCCATTTCTGTCTGGCTTTTTATGGTCAATTAGGTTTACTTTTATTCTTGGTTTTCTTTTGTTCACCTTTTTCTCTCCTCAAATTATTTTCTTGATTTTTTGAAATATTTTCATGTGAGTGAACATTGTCTCTAGTCTTTCTGGTTTGCCTTAATACTGTTTTGCTTGCCCCTTCATTCTTTCTCTCCTGTCCATTTCTCCAGTTTCCCAGAGCTTGGGTGATTATCCTTTATCCTTCAGCCTTCCTTCTACTATGTTTCTCTTCATTTACCTCTCTGTTTCCCGCATCACACTTAAATTTCCCTCCACGAGAAATCAACCACAAGTTGTGGTGGGGCTGTAGGGAAAAGGAACCCTTTTCTACTGTTGGTGGGAGTGAAGGCTTGTGCAACTATTGTGGAGATGCCTCAAAGAGCTAAAAGTAGAGGTTCCATTTGACCCAGGTATTCCCTTTCTTGGTATCTTCCTGAAAGGAAAACATTATACCACAGGAATATATGCACATCCATCTTTATAGAAGGACAGTTTGTGGTATCTAAATCTTGGAAACATCCCCAGTGCCCATCAACAAATGAATGGATAAAGATTTGCTTTTATACAGTGGAGTACTACACAGTCATAAAACAGGATAAACTTGAGAGACACTTGTAGGTAAATGGATGCACCTTGAAACTATCCTCTTAAGTAAAATATATTGGAGACACATGTGTAAGTATCACACTGATTGTCTGGTGTGAGAAATCAACAGTGTAAATAAGGACCAAAATGCATAATACATACCGTGGAATAGGAAGAAAATGTTCAAATGGGAAAGGGGAACTATGGAGGGATAAGGAGGAAAGGAAGGAAGGAAGGAAGGAAGGGAGGAAGGGAAAACATGGGGAAAATGGAAACAAAGCTTCTGTAAATAGTGAGGGGAAGAGGGGTTAGAGGGAGGGGAATAAGAAGTAAAAGAAGAGTCAAGATCTATTATGTACAGGTATGAATTTCTTATGATGGATGTGATCATTAAGTGTATCATTATGTGTATCTAAAATGTAAAAGTAAGGGCTGGGGATATAGCTCAGTGGCATAAGCGCCTGTCTGGCAAGTGCAAGGTCATGAGTTTGATCTCCAGTACAGCAAAAGAAAAATAAAATAAAATAAAATAAAATAAATGTAAAAATAAAATAAAATAAAAAATCTTGTCTCTCTGTCTCTCTGTCTCTGTCTCTGTCTCCCCTTCTCTCTCTCTCTCTCTTTCACACACACACACACACACACATACACACAAATAAAAAAAATCAAAGGAATAAATTGAACACTTGGAGAAAATATTATTAATTTTCTTTACTATAATCATTTTAAAGTAAGGCATTTTAAATGCTGGGGAACGGTGTCTTTTATTCCTTATTCTAACTACAGTTGTATACACTGGAGGAATTTTATTATAAATTTTACTCTTACCTTAAAACACACTTAATCAGTATTTTATTACATGAACTTTTTATGTAGTTCCATTAAATAAAGAAAAAGCCATTACTTCAGCCTATGGAGGACCCAAATTCCAAACTTAAGTAGCAGGAGCTTTGTTACAAAAGTATATAGAGGAAAGAAAATCATGATGAAAGGATAACAATGGCATTCGGAAATCTCTTTTTCCAAACTTAAGTGACAGCAGCCTTACAAAATTTTATAGATTTGAAGAAGGAAAATCATAGTGAGAAGATATATATAGAATATATTCTGAATACTGAAATAGCTTCATGCCAAGCTAAACATTGTAGTATAATATTATCTAAGAAAAATCACTAATGGGCTATCCATATTATTAATTTAGGTAGATATTATTTAAGAGTTTTCCCAATTTATATTCCCACAAGAATATATCAGATTTCCAAGTGCTGTCCATTTCAACAGAACTTTGCATTTTGTGCCCTTTTAATGTGTCAATTCTGGTTTTCAAGTCATATTATCATTTTGTGACTTTAATGTACATTTCTTGGTAATGAGTGAACCTGAACAACTTTTTATATGTGCTGGCTACTCGGATGTGCTTTTGCTAGTTTATTCTGGAATCTTCTTTCTTGTTTATTACCCAGAGGACTTACATATTCTGAAGTTAAGTCAGAATCCTTTGTCAAATACATATGTATAATAAATATCTTCAATCTTATATGAATTCCTTTTTGGATAGAACTTTTTCACTAACACAAGTTTTTCTTTTTATTAAATCTATTTTCTCATCTATTTAAAATAGTACTTTTTGAGTTCCACTTAGAAAATATTTGCCTGTTCCAAAGTCATAGATATTTCCCACGTTTATTTTTTAAAAATTTATTATCTTTTATGATCTCAAATTAATTTTGTGCACAATATGAAGGAGGTTTTGAAGTTTGCTTTTTTTCATAGGTTATCTAGTTTATCTGTAATGTTTTTATGTATAATTTAAATATCATAAAACCCATAGATCTTAACTGCTCAATTCAATGACTTTTAACAAACTTATATACCTATATAACCAAAGTAATCAAAATATAGAAAATCTCCAGAAAATTCTGCTATTACTCTGTATTCAGTGAAACTTCCTCTGTAGTCAGAGGGGTACCTGCCCTTACCAAATGCAATCATTATACATCATTATACAATTTCTTGTAACAATGAGGAAATTTTGATTTTTTAAAGTTGTTAAGAACACTGTCACATGGTGTGTACTATTCTTGTTAACATGTTTTTATCCCTTTTCGTTATATATGTAAGAGTAGAATTGCAACCTAGGCCTATTTATTTAAATAGCACCATTTCCTCATTGGATTACAGTGGCAACTTGGTTGTAAAACAAATGTATATATGTGTGGATTTATTTATACACATTTTTACTCTATTCTGTTTGTTTATTTTTCTACTCTTGTTTCAATACCACATGGCACTGATTAGTATGGTTCTATTGAAAATCTTAACATTCACTAGTGTGGATTCTGTACATTTGTCTTTTCTTCAATCTTGCCTTGACTATTACAGGTCTTTACATCTTCATATTAAATGGATTAGAATTCACCTGTAAATTTCCAGAAAAATCCCACAATGACTTTTATTGAATTTGCACTGAATATATTGCCCAAACAAGAAAACTTTAATGTATAATCTTCTAATTCTAGAACATAGTATATTGTTCAATTTATTGTCTTTAATTTTCTTACAACAGTGTCTTAAGGTTTTTGAGGTGGAAGTCCTCCATATTCTTCTCTAGATTTATTTGTAAGAGTTTAATGATTTTTGGTGGTAATGTTAATGCCATTTAAAAAAATATTATCTAATATGTTGCTAGTCTGTGAACATTATCATAGGATTTTCATTGTCCTTGATGCTAGCAAAATTGCTAAATTCACTTAAATTTAATAATGTATTTTTACATCATTGTAATTTTATACCTACATAATCATGTTAGCTGAAATTAATGAACGAAATAGGTATTTCCTTCATTGCAGCTTTTATTTCTCTTGCTTTCTTGCTCTAAGATGTCCTGTGCAATGTTAACTAAAGTAATAATTGTGGATATATCTGCCATACTATCAAATTTGTAAAGAAGGTATTCAAGATTTTAATACTTTGTATGACTTTAAAAATAACCTTTAAAATGTGATTATCTTTTATTTTTTAAAAGTTCTATTCCCATTTTATTGATACTAAAGAACACAAACGAGTTGTATAAATTTATTTTTTGCATATAACAACATAATTATACTTTCCTTTATTCTGTAAATTCAGTAAATCATTTATGTTTATTTTAGTACAGTAAACCTATTTAAGCATGAAACTGATTGTGTTGAATTTTTCTGTAAATACTAAATCCTGAATAAGATCCTGTGTACAAGTTAAGCTTAATTGTCAAATTGACTTAAGAGTCAAGAGATTCCTGGAGATGTGAATTTGTCATGGGGATACTATACACATCAATGGATTAATCCACTGTTGCTTATAGCACACTGTGCTGTTAAGAAGTGAGCCCCAGTTGGCGGAGCTGGGTCACTGTGGGGGTGAACCTCTGGAGCATCTTACTCAGAATTTAGAATCGCACAGAATCTTATTCAGGATTTAGTATTTATAGAAAACTTCCATACAATCTATGGTAAATGGTTCCAAAGAGGAAACATCCTGGTGCAGAAGCAGCAGAACAAAGGTGCTTATCTCAGGAAGTTGGAAGAAGAACACAGGGAAGAGTACCAGCAAGAGATAAAACCACAGAGGCGTACCCCCACAGTAGCCCTTCTTTATGAATTTCATAAGATAATCCACTTGCCATGGACTGAACTTGCTGAACTATAAGCCAAATAAAGCTTTCCTGCATTAGGTTGTGGGTGTCAGCAACAAGAAAACTGACTGATACAGATGCATTTCCGGTATTGTGAGAGAATTTATTTTATAGCTTGTAAATTTTTTGTAGATTATATTCACGTAATAGTTTGTAATCTCCCAAACCCAGTTTTATATGACAAGATGAACACAGAGCCAGATTTGGCAGCACACACCAGTTATGCCAGCACTTAGGCGGCTGAGGCCAAAAAATTGGCAAGAATTCAATGCCAGCCTGGGCCAGATAGTGCATTTAAGGCCAGCCTGAACTACAGACCCTGTTTCCAAAAAAAAAAAAATGAACACAGAAATCTACACAGATTCTTGGTTTTTCATGACAAAAGAAAGGGTGCAAGGAACTACGTGGAAAGGCCCTCAGTAAGGAATGGGAGCAGGGAGAGAATGGAGCCTGGTTCTTTGGTGGCATGAAAGAGTTATTCAAACTTTGTACTGTGTGTGATAAATCTCCTTTATAGTTGAGTTCTATTTTATAAAGCCAAACTCTTCTGAATGGAAGAGCTCATGCTCTTTGAGCGTGTATCTTTACACATAGAGCTCATGCTCTGTGAATTCCAAAAAATTCAAATTGAGCTTAGAAAAAGCGGTAGAAAGAAAATTCATCTACAGTCTAACCAAGAAGTATCCCTCATTTGCAAGACTATGGTTGATTATTTTTGTTCAGAATTTATCATACTTCAGAAAGTAATGGCTTACTTGTCTCTTGACCTGGCCTTTTCACTCATGCATATCCTGACTATACTTTATTTCCAGACCATTTCTATAAACTTTGCATTTTCTGTCCTGGGAACCAGGAAAGCAGCGTTACACTCTTGGTATAAACCTTTCGCTGACAGAGAGGAAACAGTCAATAATTACCCTCACCTCCATGAATTATCTTGCAACACAGTCTCTGTGGTTCTTAGAGGACACTGCTGTGGGATCTAGCATTCGATGATATTTGGAACTACCTAAGTACATAATGCATCCCATGTTACTTCTCCCTCTCTCTGTCTCATTGTCTTCTTTTCACTTGTCTCCCTAGGAGAATCTTTCCAATAAAATAACAGCAAAGAAGTTGTCTGCTGCAGCCTCTATTATTACATTCCTGTGCATTACATGTTACACCTGTCACCAAGTAAAGAAACTAGGAAAATCTATTTTTACTAATATTTTCCAAAAGTTTACCCATTACAAAATCATTTTATTTTAAATATCAACCATTTCTTTTCACCTTTGACCTAATCATCTTTATACAGGAAAAAAATCTTATACTCTCTAAATTTGAAAATAATTTTTAATATGTAATCCTTCAACATTCCAAAGAAATTATTTGGGTTGTAGCTACATGATAAAGGCCAAGATACTCCAGAAAATTGTGGGCACCATCATGCTTAGAAGTCTAAATGGCAACAAGACTTTTTGTTTAACTTGTTAGTTTAGAGGTTTATCTGCCATTTCTCTGTCAATTGTTTTCTGAAATCCATGTTACAATTAAGTGCTTAGCATACATCACATCTAGTAACTGTATAATTAATTTATCTTTCAAATAAAAATGGATATGGTATATTTTAATTCTTCTAATTAAATTCAGATCATGAACAATAAATTTTTGTCAATAGGGCACTATATTTTCAAATATCCTTTTAAAGATACACACATGAATTTCATGACATGAAATATGTCTAAAATATGCTTTTAAAGTTGTGCTTATCCACATTGGCTTGGAGAGACTCTCAGTTATGTGAGGCATTATCAAGTGGACAATATCAAGGCATTAAATGATCAGAAATGGTTTCACTAAAGATCAGTCTTAAATATACATAATAAGAGTCTACACTGTCCCAAATAGGCTTCTTGGTACTTTATTGGAGCTTTATTATGTCTGAAAAAAATAAAAACCAGGTGTAATGGCACACACCTATAATCTCAGCACTTGGGAGGGAGAAGTAGGAGGACTGCAGTAAGTTTGAAGCTAGCCTAAGCTACACAGTGAGTTCAAGGCCAGCCCAAAGTGCACAGAGAGACACTGTCCCAAAATGCCTAAAATAATAATCATAAAAATATTATGTATGAAAATAATTCAGGGATTAGCTAATACTTAAGTTTAGCTAATAAAAATTAGCTAATTCTTATTAAAATGTGAAGCTAAGAGGAAAGAATAATGCTTTAAATGTTATCATTTGCAAGATGCTACCACAAAACAAGAAGCATACCTTGCATTTATTAAATGCTTTTTGGTGCCAAGATTAAATACTTCATATGGATTAATTCACTATTTATTACCATTAGCCTCAGAAGAAGATAGTATTCTCATTTTATATAGGAAGAACATGAGATCAAGAGCATTAGTTGCCAAAATAGCTCATAATTAATAAATGATAGCTCCTAGAAAAAGAAGAGCAAGTCAAACCCAGAGCCCAAAGGCGGCAGGAAATTATAAAATGCACAGCAGAAATTAACACAACGGAGACTAAAAAAACAGTACAAAGAATTAATGAATCAAAGAGTTGGTTCTTTGAAAGAATAAATAAAATAGATAAATGCCTAGCCAACCTTATCAAAAAAAGGAAAGAAAAAATTGAAATATACACCATAAGTAATGAAAGGGGTGAAATCACTACAGATCCTGAAGAAATTCAGAAGACCACCAATACTTACTTTGAAAATCTTTACTCTTATAGGATGGAAAACACAGAGGAAATGGACAGATTTCTAGATACATGAACTACCAAAGCTGAATGAAGAAAATATAAAAATCCTGAATAACTCAATATCAGTCAATGAAATTGAGAATGCAATTAAAACCTTGCCAATGAAGAAAAGCCTAGGTTCTGATGGATTCACAGCTGAATTCTACAAGCAATTTAGGGAAGAGTTAACATCAACTCTTCTCAAACTCTTTAATGAAATTGACTTGGAAGGAATTCTCCCCAACTCATTCCTGGAGACAAGTATTATTCTGATACCAAAACCAGAGAAAGACCCAACCAAGAAAGAGAACTACAGACCAATCTCCCTAATGAATATAGATGCAAAAAATCTCAATAAAATACTAGCAAACAGAATACAACAAATCATCAGGAAGATTATACACCATGACCAGACATGAATCCCAGTACAAGTGGGATTCATACTAGGAATGCAGGGATGATTCAATATATGCAAATCAATTAATGTAATACACCATGTCAATAGAGCCAAGGACAAAAATGACATGATCATCTCCATCAATGCAGAAAAAGTCTTTGATAAAGTCCAACACTCATTCATGATGAAAACCCTACAGAAAATAGGAATAGATGGCCTTTACCTCAAGCTGATCAAAGCTATCTATGATAAACCAACAGCTAACATCATACTACATGGTCAAAAATTGAAAGGTTTCACTTTGAAATCAGGAACAAGACAAGGATGTCCACTGTCAACATTCTTATTCAATATAGTTCTGGAAATATTGACTAGAGCAATAAGACAGGAGAGAGAAATAAAAGGAATAAGGATAGGGAAGGAAGAAGTAAAATTACCATTATTCACAGATGACATGATACTGTACATAGAAGACCCCAAAAATTCCACCAAAAGGCTCATGGATTTAATAACCAAATTCAGTAGTATAGCTGGATACAAAGTTAACACTCAAAAATCAGTAGCATTCCTGTACACAAGTAATAAACAGACTGAGAGAGAAATTAGGGAAACCACACCTTTCACAATAGTATCTAAAAAGATGAAATACTTAGGAATCAATCTAACAAAAGTAAAAGATCTATACAG
>NW_004955424.1:25729607-25755858 GCF_000276665.1 Chinchilla lanigera | reverse complement strand
GCTGAGCTAAATCCCCAGCCCCCATATGTATGTTTCTTACAGCACAATTCACAAAAGCCAATGTATAGAACTGGTGTAGGTGCTCATTAACTGACGAATGGATAAAGAAAATGTGTTCTGTGTAAGTATATAAGGGAATATTACTCTACCATAAACAAGAGCAAAATTTGGTCATTTGGAAGGAAAATCAGTGGATTGGGAGATCATTATTCTGAGTTAAATAAGTAAGTCAGATTCAAAAAGATAAATATTGCATATTTCCCTAATGTGTGGAATCTACAAAACGACAAGAAATTAGAAGAAAGGCTATTGTTAGACAAGAGGAAACGAATAAGGGGTGGCTATACAGAGGTAAATAAGAGAGTGGATGTGATCAAAATATATGTTTTGAAACCCCATGGGTTGGGGATATAGCTCAGTGGCACAAGCGCCTGCCCGGCAAGTGCAAGGTCTTGAGTTCGATTTCCAATAGCGAAATAAATAAATAAATAAAAGCCCAAAGTTATGAGATTAAAGGGAGGGCAGGGCGAGAGATAAGATGGGGGTGAAAGTGGTCAAAGTGTGCTGTGTCTGTACAGATTTGCCAAAATGAAACCCATTTATCTGGACATTCATATGTACTAATATAGAATGAAAAGGACAACCTCTTGTGTGGGATATGTAAGATACCTCCTGGGATTTTTTACTGTCTTAGCGTAAGTGAATCTTGAGGTCCACTGAACGTGGACTTGAATGACTATCAGAGATCTGATGGCCTGTGGAAGAGAACACTGGATCCAAATTTGGGCAAAGGAACTTAGCCTCCTTCACAAACACCCTGAGGGGTACTGAGAAAGTCAGCAAATGGGCTCTGTGATAATTTCCTTTCCTTGAAAGTTTCAAAAAGGGATTCCTGAGCTACTACCTGTGGCACAGCGTGATATAAGTCATAAACGTGTTCAGTCACCAGAGAAGCCTCATCTGGAGTCAGTGTCCACCAGTAGTCCTTTGGGTTAAGGTAAACAAATTAGGCCTAAGAACACTTCGCTGATCTCTGAATTAAAGCAATATTTTCTACACAGATTCTCACCCTGGCATGTCGTGGCTCTTTGCCTGTTTCCACAAACTGTGGACCAGCAGGAATGCATCATCCCAGGGAAAGGCAGAGCTGGAAAATATGAGTGGAGCTGCCAAAGCAAAACACTTAAATTGTGTGATTGCTTCTCCATTCTTCACATAATAACTGTTTACTTGAGGAGATTATACTTCATCACAATGTCTACTTGAGTCATAGCAGTTTATGCAACAATTTCCTACAGTTCCCCATATTTCTTAGAATATACAATTCCATATTACTGAAATTGCATTCAGTAAAGCACAGTTTGGGAAAATCATTTCACTAGTCAATTGCTATCATCAACCATCGAGGTAACAATAATGTTAATCTTTTCCCTATATTGTACAATATTTTCTAGCATACTGTTCAAACTACAACATTTTAGAATATTGGAACATAACTATGTATTGTGGAGCTTTGTTGTTGTTTTTGTTGTGTCATTAGCGATAAAGATATTTTATTACCTCCCCACCTTGAAGCTCGCAATGTAAAACCAGCTCAGTCATTTGAGTATATTAAATGAAAGATGCCTCATTAGGTCTGACATGGCTTAAAGCTTTCCTTTAAAAGTGATTACAACTCCCACATGATTAGCAAATGTGGTCTTCTTTGTTCTGCAAAACAAAATATATGAAGTCAAAATTAACAGTTTCTCAAAACTAAAACCAAACACATATAAATCCACTGTATACACTTCACTGTAACTTTAGCCTTTGAGCCTTTATATTTTTGTTTCCTTTTGACTGTACATAATAAACAGTGAGTAAAGTACAAGGCCATTAATTATCCCTAAACAAGGACATTCCCCAAGGTTGTTATTTGAGTTGGTTTACCATTTCAAGAGAGAAGTTTGAACTTTGGTATAGAAATAGGCAGTTATTTACAATATTTTACTCGTGCTGTTTTTTTGCTTCTTCTTGAAGTCTGTTAGCAGGGCTTTAGGCCATCCTCACATGCAGATCTGAGGTACTTGACAAGGAGCAGAGAGATGCACTGTATATTTTGTTGACTTCAGAGGATTTTCTCTTGCCTGATTTGATTGATCTCAAAGGAAGACCTCTGTGGAAATAAATGCATCTTCTTGAATAGGCTATAGTTTTATGCTACTTTTTAGTACTGTATACAAAACACCAGGTTTAAACAAAGAAATAAATGGGTCTTAGAATTTAGCATTTCATTTACACATCAGCAGAGTAAGATGTACACCCTAAACAAAATTAATTTAAAGTAATCAGACAAACACATGACCTAAAATGAGTACAGTGGAAGTCAGAGTGACAATCAGATGGAACTGTTAAGAGTTCCCAAATTATAACAAATCAAAATATGGTTAATCTTACATGCGGTTGCATTCATTCTTAGACATTCACACAGAGATAGCTCATTACTGACTATCACACTGAAAATTCTTTATATGTTTGTTTCTCTTATAAAATCTAATATATGATAATAATTTTATATTAGATGAATAATTTTCTCTGTTACTTTTATTTGTTGGACAAAATATGTTCTATTAATTATTTCAATAAAGCCAGTCATGGTGGTACACGCCTGTAATCCCAGCACTCGGCAGGCTGAGGCAGGAGGATTGTTGCAAGTTCAAGGGCAGCCTGAGCTACAAAGTGAGCTCAGGGTCAGCCTGAACTACTTAGCGAGACCCTGTCTCAAAAAGACAAAAAAAAAAAAAAAAAATTATTTCAATAGAGAGAATAAACTGATGTTCTATCTATGAAATTTTAGACAAAACTCATTAGTGGTAGAAAATATTTACAGCACAAATTTTAAGGAAAGAAAATATTACTCCATGGACAGAGACTTTCAGGTTTACCGTGTTCTACATTATTTTGACCAGTGCCACTTCGTGTGAAAAGGATTTAGGGAGAAAACTGGAAGTGTGACAGTTTCTTCAGCCTTACCACCTCAACCTGTAATTAGACACAATGGAAATGGAATGATACAATTATATCATCTTAAATATTAAATAGGTTCAACTCAGTTTGAAAGATGCTCATATTATAACACAAAATTAAGTTACAAACATCCTAGTATTTATTTTCTCACATGGGAGTCAATGGCTGTCACACTACGCATTTTACAGCACACCGTCACAGTGAGTGACAGCATGACCTTGTTTCTGCCATCTTGTCATCCACCTAGGCCTAGGCATTTTATGTGCATTTTTACTAGTCATCTTCCATAATTTTATTTCTACAAATTGTAGCCATGATACAATATCCATAATGTATGACATTATACTAGAACTTTGATACATGGATAACAAAATGGTGTTTTGCTCTATCTACTCTTAGGCCACTGAATTTTGTTGTTCACTGTTGTGCTTTTGAGATATATCTATATTGGCATACATCACACTACCTAAGAGTCCATGGACATGAGTTACTGGCTTACACAAATAATTTTGTAGGGCTGTAGTGTGTATGCACACCCTCACACCCATTGGAAAGACTTCAAATTAGAGTTAAAAAAAAAAAAAAAAAAAAAAACAGCCTAAACAGTGCTGGGCATTGTGAGATGATAACCAAAAGCTGATTAATTCATCCAGAAACAGCCTATTTAGGTCAAATAATTAGTTGATGTAATTTTTGTCTCGATTGAATGGTTGTTAAGACCTTAATACTTACAACATTGTTCAATCTTTTCTGCCTAGTAAAAGGTCTGTTAGAATAATGACTTGATATTTAACTGGGAGTCATTAGTCTTCCTGGAATCCACTTGCCAAGCTCTTAGTATTTTTATTAATATTTATAGCATTGTTATTTCAAGGATAACATTTTAAATAAACAAAAGGACAGCAACCTTGAAGCTGTATTGTGTCTCACTTAGTAACACAGGTGTCAGTGTTTCAAATCTCTAATTAGCATAATGTCAGTGTAGTCTACCCTATCCAATGAATCTTGGCTTTTAAATGTCCCACTTTCTGTAAGTTTACATTTTCCAATGCTAAGGGTTCCCTTAAAGCAAAAACAACAAATCATTTATTTACATAAGAATTACTTTACTTTTAAATATTAGTCAACAAAAGACTCATGCAGCTTTCTTGTATAAGCACTGATGACATTGAAACTAATCATAATGGGATATATTCTAAGAAGATGGAATGAATATTAGAAGTAAAATTTTTAATTAATTCAAACAAATAAGGTGCCCACAGTTAACTCTGGTTAATTTCAACCTAGTCATTTGTAGATATGTATACAAGAGATTGATTTCTTTTGTTACTGGTCATGAAGTCCTGGCATCTTTGCCTTCCTTAATGAAAAATCTAAACTTACTCAGAAAATTAAGGTGTTGAGCCTTCCAAGAGGAATGAGAGTATCCTAAAGTCATCTAGGACATTTTTCAAATCACATTTCCTTCATCTTAGCAGATATATTCTTTTGCATATAACAAATGAATAGGCACATTTTTAAAAGGTATACAATATGTAACATGTGAAACATTAAAACTAGAAATCTCAGGGGCCAGGAATATAGCTCAGCAGCACAGCACCTGCCTGGCAAGTGTAAGGTCCTGAGTTCAATTCCTGGTAGCAAAAAAAAAAAAAAAACAAACTCATTGTAAATACAATGGTTCCTCTGTTCATGAACTTAATTTGTTCCATGATTCTATTTATGAACTAAGGTGGTCACGAACCAAATCAAATCTTCCAAAAAGTTTCAGTATAAATAGGGTTAATCCTATCTGAACTGTATGTATTTTTAACTACAAAAATATGAAGTAAAGTACAGTACAGTATAGAGAACACTACCTTTGCATGAGGTAATTTCTGACACAGAAGTCAGGAAGGTGGGGGAGGAGATTATGGTTTGGAGGAGGAACAGGCCCCCTTCATAAGGACGTTGGGGAGATCTTCAGGGACTTCTTTTCTTCTTTGTCTCTTAACTGCAGGGTCAATTTTGAAGAAAAGTCTGTCTAATATCACTTGTTTTTTTCATGTGATGCATAACCCTCCAAAAATAAGAGGCCATATTATCATTCATCAGACACAATACTCTGTTCATTACAGTTATTTTGGAGTGGTACTTCTCAATGAAATCCTGGCACTCGTTTCATCTTTTCCATATGGATTTTATTACATCACTGCCATTCTCCTCGCTGTCTCCCTCTTCCTCGGGGGGATGATCCTCAACAAACAATTTCTGTTGTTTTCTCAAATTAGCATGTTTTTCTGTCATCATCTCCTCCTTATGATTCTCAACAAGCTCCTTAAGTCTGACATCCATCATACCACTGACATCCAGACCCATGTTCTTTCCGATGGACACAATCTCCTCCACTATATGTGCTTCAGACCCTTCCAAGTCATGGTCAGTGACTGGCCACATTCTGGCCACGCTTTCCTTCAGACTGACTTTAAGGTCTGATATGCAACATGTTCCCAGGTTTTGTCAGTGAAATTGATGCAGTGGAGAATGCTGAAATGTTTCTTCCAGAACTCTTTCAGAGTCTAAGATTTCTCTTCAGTGACATTAAAACACCTGGTGAGAAGTGCCTTTGTGTGTACCTTCTTGAAGTTGCAGATCAATTGCTGGTCCACGGGCTGCCAAAGAGGTGTTACATTTGGGGAGAAACGAACTTTATGAAGTCATACTCAGTATCCAAAGCAGCTATACATTTGGAGGGTGTTCTGGGCCATTTTCCACAGAAGAAGTCACCTTCAGGAAGTTGGTTGTCAGAAAGTTACCCCTTCGTGGTGGACGTGAACACCTCATGCAGTCACTCTGTGAACAATTGCCTTGGGACCCAACCTTTGCATTGGCCTTTTACGTGACAAGCAGTCTGTTCTTGTTCACGTTCTCTTCCTTAAATGCACAAGAGGTCCAGGAACGGTAGACCAGTGGTGGATTAATCTTCAGGTTGGCACTTTAGTTTACACACACCAAGAGGTCACTCTGTTTCATGGGTTTGTGCCCCAGCAGTGCCTTCTCTTCCTGTGTGATATAGGCTCTGTTTAGCACCTTCTTCCAGAAGAGCCCCGTCTCATCACAGCTGAGCACTTGTTAAGCTGTATATTCTTCTGCCTTCATGAATTCCATGAATTCTGTCTTGGAGGCCTCTGCGGTGGCCTTGTCACAACTGGGAGCCTCACCATGTCTTGTCACACTGTGGGTATCACCTCTCTTGTGGAATTTATCACACCATCCTCTACTGCCTTTACATTCATCACTTGTTGCACTCACAGAGGGATTTTTTTTTTATTTTTTATTTTTTTGCAGTAAATCACTGTGCAATTTCCTGGCTTTTTCTCAGGTCACAGCTTCCCTCACACTATCACCTGCCAGCTATTTCTCATTCAACCACACTGACAAAAGTTTTTCCACCTCTTCCAGCACTTGTGTCCTCTGCTTGGTTAACATCATTACACCTTTTGCAATATCAGCTCCTTTCATGGCATCTTTATTCTTCAAAATAGTTGAGATTTTGACTTCACCATCTTGTACTCCGAGGCCAGATCAGTAACATAAATACCATGCTCATGCTTTTCTACAATTTCCTTCTTCAAGTCAATGGTTATTTTCTTCTTGCTAATCTTGCTCTGCACTTTCTTGTTAACTTTATTCTTGCTTTGCACTTTTTGTCATCGTCATTACCACTTTGCACTTCTTTATACTGCCATGCTTACTCTGTGCTTTCTTTAGAGCCCTGCTGGATTGAATAATACCATACGGTACTGTATATGTTAAAAAGTACACAAGAAAGCTTCACAGCAAGTATGCACAGGTCTGTCTGTAACTGCAATCTCAACTAGATGAAAATCAAGGCCATAGTTTAGAGCAGAAAGACAGCTATGGTCCTCTTTGTCACCCATACAGAGTTCATGAAAGGAAGCAAAATTTTGCAGAGTGCTTCTACTTGTGAACCAAATTATTCATGAACAGAAGCATTTGTGAATAATGAGGTACTGTTGCAGGGTATTTTTGTGCCTATTTTATGCATGAGGAACTCGAGAACTTGGAAGGCAGGTAGTTTGTTCCAGGTCACCTACAGAGGCTCTGCACCTGGATTGAACTAAGAACCTTGTGATACCAAAGCTGTGTTATACCCTGGGCCCACTCCAGCAAATGATATCACCTGCAATTAGCTGAACCTCGAAATACCCGAAGAAATCAGCCTTTGAGAAAAAGGAAAAAGTCAGTTTACAAATTATCTTCTGCAACTGGTTAGCCATCACAATTTTCTTGTAAAGATATATAAAAAAAGGTTATGATCTCATTGATGAGACTATGGAATACTTCAAGTAATGGCAATACGAAAATGCATTGTTAGCATGCTGTGTTTGCTCCATTTTTACCCATTTTAATTTCAATAAAATATTGTATAAAGTGACTCAAACTTCTCTAAGTAGATATGTCATTTTCCTATAGAAGAAACAGCAATTACAAACTACTGTCATCTAAGAAGAAACATTTAGCATAAGTATGTTATTGTAAGTGTATGCTGTCTTTAACATGTAAATATGACAACATATTATAAATACCACAACAGTAAAGTGGAACATTTCTTTCAAAAAGGAATCTCATGGACTGGGACAAATCACACAAAACCTAAATCACACAAATCTATGGGTAACATTACCTGAGCAAAGCAAGGAAAACTATTTGATCTACAATGTTACGTTACTCACTTTAGAATAAAAAGGGCTATCAAACTCTAATTTCCTTTTTTTACCCACATAACTACAAGATAATATTCACTAGAAGGGATCATCAGAACCCATTTCCAACTGCTCTGCCATTTGAAAATAAGGCAATTGTCTCAGACGTGCATTCATTCCAGGTCTGCTGCAACTAATAGGAGTTGATGGCGGCTTTCTCAAAAAACTATAGTGTCAAATGACAGCTGTGTCTACAAATATGCTAGGCTCAAATTGCGAAGGAGAAAGCAAATCAGATGATAATATTAATTTATTCTCTTCTTCAAACAACCCACTGATTATTTATTTTTACAAATATATGTTGCCATTCAAAAATGACATCCGTAACATATTGTATGTACGTGTTTAATGGAAAAGTGAAAAGGTCAATTAAATATGTAGATATTTCCTTTAAATTGCTCAATATGAAGGAAACATTTCTCCAGCTGTAAATGCATTGTGAGAACTGTAAAAAGAATGGTACTTGAACGATTTTGGGTATTTTGAGATTAAGAACAAAAATAAATGTGGTTTAAAATTTTGGTACAGTTACCTTATTTTGAAATATCATTTAGAATATATAGACTATGGAACATGTGTTATGGGTGTTTGTATGTATGTATACCTACACTAGAAAAATTCTAGTAAATTTTAATTAGCAATAATCATGCCTCAGGTAAACCTTATTGGCTGCAATACTGCCACTGCTCAAAGTTAGTAAACTTGAGATTAAGATATACCGCATTCATACACAAAATATCCACAATGAACATAAACATTATATGTCTTAAATATAAACTAAAACTAGTAATATTAACAATAAAAATTAAACTGGGGAAAGGAGAGCTAGAGACAGAGAGAGATGTGGGTCGGGATGGAAAGGAGAATAAAAATAATCAAAATAACTTAGATGCATGCACCTACTCTGTAAGATGAATATGAACTTCACGTATTGCAAATAGGTACTAATAAAAAAGAATTTTAGGAAGTCAACCCAATAATAATAAATATAATAGCAGTAATGTGAGTGTGGCATAACTTTTGAATTTCTGTGGCTCTCCACATCAAAATAAATGGAGAAAGTAGGTAGTATAAATAAAAACCCATGGACTGCCTGTATAACAAAACCTGGTGAGTTGTCTCCAGTCAACTTCAAAAACTAGCAGTCAGGGACAAAATATCAAACACCACCTGGTCTTCTTAGAGTCACTGTCAGTGAACAAGAAAGCAGAAGAAAGATAGATATTTAGTGAACCTAAAAACAAAAGCCCAGAATAGCCAGTAGGTTTTCCCTGGATATTTGGTGGGGCAGTTAGAGAACAGCAGTTCTGGAGGAGCTGTCCCCTACCCCAGTGTAGGCTAGTCCAAGGGACAGCATTAGCATTACATGATGAGGATGACAGAAGAGTCCCTATCCAGTGCATGCTTGCAACTAATCTTGAGCAAGATTCAGGCTAATGCACAATATGAGGACTAAAGTTAGTGAAATCCTATTATGTAAGATCTGTTGTTAAATAAATAGATTTTGGCTGCTCTGTGATAGACATATTTATCTGTTTCATTACAGTAATTACTTTACTATGTATAGGTATCTCATAAAATCATGATAGAAACCTTAAATATACACAATTTATTTTTAAAACAAAGATTTAAGATAAAAGTTGGTGGGGAGAGGGTTCTGGAGAATAGTTAAGAATCTCAAAATACATGTGAAATGTTATCCAAAACTAAATGAAATGCAAAAAGAGGAGACCTTTTCAACCACACCTCCTCTGAAAGTACAGTAAAATTTAATCTCAAATGAAATTGAACTACACAAAGAGAAAAAGGTTAAATTATGTTCAAAGTTATAAGATTAAAAAAATAAGAATCAAAGGAACATTCCTAAAAATGTTGCAGGCATTCTAAAAAGACACACCCACCAAACAGATCAAGCTACAGCCTACTAGTATTTCAAGCCAAGTTAAGGCATTAAGAAAATGATCAAAGACTATCAAAGAATAACTTTGATAGAATAACAAAGAATGATTAGAAAGCTCTGAAATTAGGAACCACAGCTCAGGAAACAATTAGAAGTGAAAAACAAATCAGAAATCTAATTAACTCAGAAACAACACGAGTTAACAAACACAGCAGTTAATGTTTTAAGAAAAGTAGAAAATGAAAGGAAAATTTTTTAAATTAAAAGCATAAGATAAAAATGTTTTTTAACACACACACACACACAAAAGCAAACATTTACAAAGGAGAAAAAACAGAGTATACTGGAAAATGATTTCCTGAAGAAGAAAAAAGAGCTACATTTTAAGAAAATATTCCTGAATTATAGTTTCAAAACTTGAAACTAGATGTTAAAATATCCTACCTACAATGTATCCTGAGTCTATCGACCCTGTATAATCAAAGCCAAAACATATTTTCAAAAGCTCAATGAAAACTTTTTAAAAGGAAAAAACTGAATAATTTATACCTTGAAACAAAAAGAGCAAGCATCTTATGAGGATAATAAGGCTATTAGAATTGTTGACAGGGACTCTAATTCAGAATAGAGTGAGACATTTATGTTATTCAAGAAAATATTTCATATTGAGAAAAGCCTGACAATATGAGAGATACAGTAATGTCTGGAGATTTTATTGTGGTTGGACTGCCATCTTTAGATTCTCAGAAGCAGAAACTAACCTTCCACTTGCTGAGATGAAAGCAGAAATGAATCACGCCAAAGAGGCTGATATTGTAGAAATCACTTCCAATCTTTTGGTCACTTCACTGGGTAAAGTGTCACCATGAGCAGAAAGTCAGTCCCCTACAACGATGATTTACAGTTGGAAAGTGGCTTTGGGCAGATTTACTGTTGCCCTTTTCACACCACTCTGTTTCTATCACCAAAAGATATTTTTCCTGTAAAAACCAATGTTAGGAAAGGACATGTACATCGGGGCATGTTAATAAACCCCCTTTTTTTCCTCTTCAGATAAAGTCAGAAGTTAGAAAAGGGAGAGGTAAAGTTTATACTGAGAGTGAATAAAACACTAAAAGCATGCAAATTTATTCAAGAGAATACACTTTTCAGCAAAACTTAAGTCCCTAGATACTATTTTAAAATCTTAGGGTACAGTGATAATTACAAGAAAGATACATTTTAAAAGAGTATATATAAATATGTATTCTCTTATTTTCAATCCAAATGATTCTATACAGAATAAATAACAGCTCCCATGGCACAGGTCATGTCCTAAAGTGCTACATATAGATATTCTCATTAATCTTCCTCCAAAAGACTAGAAGACTGAGGTTTAGAGGTTGACTAATTTAATCAAAAATCATATTTCTTGTTGTCTTAACTTACTACATTAATACAAAAAATGTTGAAATGTTAAGCTTCAACTATGGTTCAGAAGCAATCCAAACACAGGAAGATTAGTTGAAAGTTTTCAGAGGATTTTGAAGTTTAAATATTACTTGGCATTAATCATGCTAATTGCTGAACAGAGCCTTCTTGTGAGATTTAACTTAACTCTAGCATGTTTTATTACTTGAGTAAGCAGAAATGTCATGGAGCCTGCCTGCCAGGGACAGAGAGAAGCACCCTAGAGACAGATTGAAGTGGCAAGAGGACACTAATACAAAGTTGTTTGATGATAACATCCCCTGGGTTGTACTTGTTCCACACAAGAATTACACTGCCATGTGTGCTTCTGGCCAGGTACGGACTCCACGACTTGTCAGTGGAAGGACTGTCTTTGCCATCATGCTATTGCCGCTGTAGGCCTCATATATGACCCTCTTGTTCAAAGAAACTGCAGCTGACATTGTTATCATTCCCATGCCACAACGGTGTTTTCAGGATGTTGGCTTACAGTTCTTGTTTTCAGGGAGCTATTTTTCCTCTAAAAGGCACATGCCTTCTCTGAGTTGACTATAAAATGTCAGCTTTTTCACAAGTCAGCTGAAATTGTACTTTTCTGTGATCTGTATTATTTATATGCAATTTATTTACTAGCCTCTGTCATATCTTTGATTTTACATATACATTGTATATAATGTTTTATCCTTGTCTGCATAGATGCTCTTCTCAATTCAGTTTGCATTCCCTTAAAGGACAGATACATCAGCACATTCTTTTTCAAATCAGTCCGTGAAGTCTGCCAGAACTTTATGCATAAGTGCTGAAGAAATACAGTATGGAAATTAGTTATAAATAGTAAACAGATCTTTCATTTTGTGACCTCAAACACTTGCTTCTACTTTCATATAATCTTTGTGCAAAACAAATCATTGTTTAACTCTGTTAAAGAGAGATTTCAAAAAAGATCCAGTTAGCTGTCTTTTAATATGACCTGTTATCAGTACATCAATGATTTTCTGTAATTTAGTTTTTATAATCAACAAATATATATATATATATATATGTACATGGTTTGAAATATGTATACATTTTGGAATTACTAGATTAAGCTACTTAATATATGTGTTAATTCACATTTTTCTACTCTTACAGATTTTCAAGAATATAATACATTGTTATATATAGTCATCATTTACTCTAAAATAATTGAATGTATTCATCTTACCTAATAGAAATTTTGTTTCATTTGTGCAACATCTCCCTAAATGCCTCCCCTAGCCTCTGGTAACCATTCTACTCTATAAATTCAATTTTTGTTAGATTCCAAATATTCATATGGTATTTGTCTACTGTGCTTGGTTTATTTCCATTAACATACTGTCTCTAGGTTCATTCATATTGCTGCAAATTATAGCATTTTCTTTTAAAGGCAGAATAGTATTTCTTTTAAGGGCAGAATAGTATTCTTCTGTACATGCATACCATACTTACTTATTTGTCTCCTGATGGACACTGAAGTTGATTCCATACATTGGTCCCTGTGAATATGCAGCAATAGGAGTATACATAGCTCTTAAACATAGTGATTGAATTTTTACATATTCATGATCTTTTATTGAAATTTTTGGATTATGGGAGAAAACATGATAGAATTGCTTAGGAAAAGAAAACTTGTTTCCACATTAGTAAATTATTCATTAATAGTTTTTTTTCCCTTCAAAAGCAAATGGTCATATTTATGTAATATACGTAGGATTACATTGAGATAGAAAAAAATCTACCTACACTTTTTTGGCGTTTTTAAAAGTTAATTTTATTGGTATACTTTAGAAGTGCATAATGATCACTTTCACCATACAGAATTTGTGCCTGTACATAGTATACCTTATGTCTTCTTTTTCCATTTCACTCACCTTCCTTCAGCCTTTCTTCCCCTCCTTGTTTACAAAAGCTTTGTTTCCCCTTTTCCTTCTTGTTTTCCTTTTGCATTCCTTCCCTTCTCTCTCCCCTCTCCTTAGTTGCTTCCCATTTGAACATTTTCTTCCAGCTTCCCAATATCTATCATCAATTTGAGTCCTAATCTATGCTTTCAGTTTCTCACACAAAAGAAAAAATGCAATATTTAAATATGTGTTACACATATATTTTTACTTTTGTTCACTGTGCTCTGGGCTTTCTGCTGACCCGACAGATGATTATAAGCAGCAAACTTGTCTAATTACAGAGATTCTGCCCCTGTCCTCTGCCACATGGCTGACCCTCTGAGAAACAAATACCTACAAAGATAATTTATTTGCTCATTTTTTATTCAGCTGTTGTTTTTAAGGGTATTCATGAACAAGGAATGCTTCAGAAATGGCAAGAACAATGGGGTAAGTGTGTTTGAAATAAAAGGGAGTATTTTGAAGGATATTAATGGCCATTGTCTTTTACTGTAATAAACCTTTAAAAAAATTAAATGTTCACTGTATATTTTGATCAGCCCTTATATAATACATTTATCCTATCTAGGAACATCTTCACTAGAATTCTAGTATATTTTGTTGCCTGGAAAAACTTGCAAGAGAAAGACTAATGATAGCAACTACACTCCCTCTATTATAACTATTCCTGGGGATGCAATTAATACTTGTTATTCTGTTCTTTTACTGAGATTCTTGATACCCCTAAACCTTCGGTAGTACCTTTCCCTGGGGTATGTAATGGAAAGATCTAGATCATCTTCTACAGGACCTGAGCCTCTACCTTCATAATATTCTTAGTCTGTAGCTGCTGCATATTCCCTTTTTTTATGCATAGGAGCATCAAGAGACACCCAGTAGACCCTATAGATGAGAAACATTCCTTGCTGCCTTGATCATGCAACAGAAGTCCTATCTCCTACTCACAAGGGCATTTGTCCCTGCCTGTTTATCTCATGGTCTAAAGTCTGGAGTGACAGGATGGTAGCAATAGACTTAGGTTTGATAGGATATTACTACAATCCTTGGCAGGAATCTTTCCCATCTGATAATAAAGACCTCAGACATCCTGCAAGGCCTAGAGTTATGTGAAGAAGAAACCCAAATTCCTGCATGGGCTCCCGTGAGAGATAGTAAGTATGACCATTCCGGCATCATAGGTCCAAATGTCCCATGCTTCTTAGGGGTGCATCAATATGTAAGAGTTGTTGATTTCTTCACATCTTGAAAGATGGCATCCCATCACTCTGGAATGTCACTCCCAAACTGCTGACACTGCTGTCATCGCTGAGCTATACCAGAGCTCACTCAGACTTCTAGCTCATATATTATATGACCCATTGCCAGGCTTGCACCTGCTCTGCTCTTAAGTTACCTCTGGCCTTCCCAAGGAATATAGTTAGCAGGGCTATATTTAGAATGGTTTATTCACACTGTATCTACTCTAACACATCCATTTGTCTCAATCTTTTGATTCCTTATTCTGCCATTTACCATAGCAGTTCTGTTATGCTTAGCTGCTTGGTGTTATTTTCTTTAGGTTTCAAAGTACTCATCTATTAGCATAAAAGCTTCATTTCATAGGATTGGCTCTAGAGAGTGAAAGATTTTATCAAAGGAAGGTACTGTATTCCCAAGTCAGTTAACTTTCCCTTTTCCAACTTTATTCTCGAATTCCTTGATTCCATGTCTTCAGAATTCAGTCATATTTTCTTGGATTGGCCAGAATATTTTGGCTAGGTCCCTCAAATACTTCAATGCATGTTTCCTTGCATTCCCCAGAAATCCCAGAACTTCCCCAGATGTGTGATATGCTTTCACCCTTATTACTGGTGTGTGTCCAGGAGAGGCCCTTGGAGATGGGGGGGTGCACAGAAAACAGTTTCTGAATTTTGTTTGAGCAAGTGTAGACTTCTGGTATTTACAGTGAGGAGTGGGACACTTCTGTCCAACCAGGAGATTCGGGCCAATTGGGGTTTCAATATGTTGAAGGCATCAACACATATACCCAGCCCCAGAGTTTAGGCTCCCTTTCCCTCTCAAACAGGGTCAGAGCACAGCAAACTTGTCAGATTGAAACTTCTCCTTGCTCTGGAATTTGGCACCCTTTTAATTAAGTCTTGGGCATAATCTTCAGCTTTTTGCATCCTTTGACTGCAAAAAAATAAGCCTCCTTTGTATGCTGAGAAGGAGACTTTCCAGCTTTTACATTTTACACTTAGTTGCTGATTAATCACTACATATTTCATTATCTTTCTCCAAATTAAAGTCCGTATTCATTAACAGTCATAGAATTCTGTAGTCCTTATAATTACTACTTCCTCTGACCTTTCAAGCCCATAAAATATCACATCTGCCAATTAATTCCTCCCCTGATCTCCTACAACAAAACATCACAGGTGGGAATTTAACATCTGCATCCCAGTGCACCAGAGCTTCTCTGCACTCTCCAACCATCAGTGGCGTCGTCGTCATCATTCGTCAGTGTTCCAATTCTGATGCCCTCATGTAGGGCTTGTTGTCTCACTCCACGCTTGGGGCCAGCTGTCTCTGGTCAGGTGTGCCGAGAACGAGAAATTCACACAGATACACAGCAGGTAGCTCCTGAGAGGGAACATGAGCTACTGGTCTGGGTAGGAAAAGAAGCCCAACTTAGATGCAATTGGAACATAGGCCTTAGCTAACTGCACCAAGAGGTGAAAAGCTAGGATGGATTTTCAGAGACAACCTACAGTGGAGCAAGGGCACAAACCCATGCTGCCATATTGACTAGTCATTTAATGTGGTCTCAGAATATAATTTAATTTTTTAACAGACTGGATGGATGCTAGATGACAACGAAGCCATAACTTAAAAACTGTCAACAAGACTAAGTAGCAAAAAATGAAACCTTTAAATATATTCAAGGTCAAGAAAATTAGTTCTATGTTGCCTTTAATAAGAGTTTGAGCAAGTGTTTCTGGACAGAGAAGAGAAGACAGGAAGATAGGAGGTCCCAGTCCTGGAAAACTATCTTAGATTTTCTCCATGGAGGGGAGGGAATAACAGCTTAGAGTCAAAGACAGCCCTTTAAAAGCAACATTTCTCTATCCCTCATGGCAACTTCTGTGGAAAGAACATATATACTGTAAGACTGGTGTTCAACATGCAGACATGAGAAGTTCTAACATCAATGTGTGTGCATAGGGAGAGATGACTACAAAAGTTATGCATATGAAAAGTTGTGAAATCAGGTATGAACTGATGTATCGTTTCCTTGTGGGTGATGCAGAAATGAAGAGGCTGGATTATTTTGTTTACAACTATTGAATTTCAGATTTGGAGGAGTCAAAGATCACAGATTATATGGCATTCTTGAAATAAATTAGCGAATACACTAGCCTCAAGTGATAGAATATAGGAAAGGCCATTCTTCTCAATTAAACACATTTCTCAGTCCAGCTTTGGCACGCTGGAATCGGTGCCCTCCATTTCTGCATAGACATTCAATTAACAAGTATTCATTCAGCAACTATTTCATAAGAGTTCCTGTTTTTACTACTGGGAATATAAAAAGAACAAGCTAGGCATATTTTCTATTCTTCTGCAAGAAAGATAATTACCAAATAGAATTAAAGCACCAATGACATATCACATCATATTAACAATGTTATAAATATCATAAAATAGCATATGCTATATTTTAATATATTAGATTACAATATATCAAAAGATCTAAAGGTTGTGAAGAAACACAAATCACAGAGAAATGCTGTGGTGGTGAAGTGACTGATTTAGCTGGGTGCTCTGTGTACGGGGGAGAGGCCTCAGCACAGGTAGAAGGAACAGATAGGAAGGTCCTTGCCGGTGCCTCGTGGTGACCACCCCAGGTGTCAGCAGCAGGGGAGCCACGCGAGGGTCACCGGCTGGCAGAGAAGCAGCTGGAAGAACTATTTAGAGCATCCTGCTGAGGAACACAGCGTGGCCAGGGTAAGAAGCAGATAAGGTCTGAAGATGGTCATGACATAGTGACCATTGCAGTCTGAGTGAAAACAGGCAACATGGTCTCACTTAGCTTTAAAAATAAATTCTCCCTGCATTGCAGTGCAGGGGAAGTAGGGAGTCTGTCGAAGCAGTTACTTAGAGTAAAGAGGTGGTAGCAGACTGCGTTGGAGAGGGTAAAATTTACTTTTATATTTAGTTTGTGTCATGAAAGAGAAAAGTTAATACCTAACAGGTAAGATTTTGGCCAAGGCAACCAGAAAAGCAAAACACCCATGGCCTAATCCTGCACACTTCAAAAAAGGATGCCACCCTGGCAGCATCTCCAAAACTCTCTAAAGTGGCTTCTGAGTTCAAGATATCCAGTCTGAACAAGGAAGGGAAGAAAATATCAATGCATCGCATACTGGTTTTTGGCCGACAAACTAGTTTATGAATGATTGTTAAGAACTCCTTCAGGGCTTTTAAAGACAAAGTTTTTGGAGGAAGGTGCTCAAGTCCTTTAGTAAAATATATGGATAGATTGATGGCAGATGAGGGTCAAAAGAAAGGAAGATTATAGAGAACCGGAGAGAGAGAGTGTGTGTAAACTAAAAGAATGACTGTGTCCCAAATGTGAATGGTGGATGGTTCTGCTTATTTTCCCCTCAATGCACAGGCTTAGTACTAAGATAAAATTAACATTGGTACTAAAAGGCAGAAGTAGAGAAAAAGGGAACTTTGATACATTTCACATTTCCTAGCAGAATTAAATCATTCATTTGCAGTCTCATTTCACAATCCTTTGCTCTTATATGTGGACATTAATGCTCTACTATCAAAAAGAATGCAACATCATTAAATGAAGTGGTCATGAAATCAGAAGGAAAATATATTCCTGTATTATTTCATCAAGGACACAAAGTCATCGGATCCTTCATGATTCTATCAATTGTCAATGTATTTTCCTTCCAATTTTGTGACCTCTTCATTTAATGATGATGCATTCTTCGTGTCTCCACTGCTCTCTTAACTAATAGTTCCCTTCTCCCAAGTATGCAGGTTCTCTGGCCAACAGAGGAGCCAGACAGCCAGCTCAAGAAAGAAGCGCCAATAGTCTTGGTTCTTGGGGTACAGGTGAGAAGGAAGGCGACGAGGGGCTGGAATGCCTTATTGGTCATCAGTTAAATTCCAGGTGAAGAAAAACAAAAAGAAAACCCGAAGACAGTTCACACTGTGTCCAGTACCCTTTCTCTGTGGTATTGAACAAGTGGATGAGAAGCTATGAAAAACAGGAAAGATGGACTTGCTTTCAATACATAGGACAGGCTAGCCCTCAAAACCAGAAAGCCACATATGGTATCTGTGCTGTGGACTCCAGCAGACACAGAGGCTGCCTGTGCGGAGTGACACCAGCCACCAAGGGAACTGTGACCTTCACAGGTAAGATACAGAGGCATCGCTCCCTGGCCTCTGTGGAGTATAGCTAGAAAACTGAAGAAGAGCTGGAAAACTATCTTATTCATATGAATGTGTATTTCTAAAACTCTGCGAGTTTTTGTGTTTTAGTGATTTCCTTTCCTTGGTAATGAAAATCCATAGGCTGATTATGAGCTACACCTGTTTTTAAAAAAGATTTCTCTTTATCCATTTTACATTTCTATGCTTTTTTTTTTTTTTTTTTTTTTTTTCAGTTCCACCCAGACTTCCTCTAAGTTCTATTCTGGGAGCAGGGTGAATAAAAATTTTAGCTTTTCATTTGCAAGAAGAAATTCTCCACAGGTTGAAGAGTTCACCTGATACTTAAATTGATATTCTCATCTCGGTTATATTAAGCCATGCAAATCCTTCCATAATGCAACATGAAAACGCATTGTAGAAGCACATGCCAAAATAGGTAGTCTTAACTTTTACTCATCTTAAGTAGCACAAAATGATCCTAATAGTCACATTTAGTTGGAATTTGAACATTTTTTGTATCAAATTCATACTTTTGATAATGGGCTATATTATGCCATAGTCTTTTGCCTGACTTATCTCTCTCTGCCAAAGAAATGATCTGGAAATTCAAAGTAATATAGATTTTACTTAAACCACTATGGAAATTCAATAGTTTTTGAGAAAGGTAAGGTTGCTAAGAGTTAATTATTTCATGGATAAAAGAGAAGTATTATAAGTAAATTTGGAAAATTAGTTAGGACTCAATATTTATCTTTAGCACATTCAGTGACTCTCTTTTGCTCCTTAGGTATGAGGAACATAACTTAGTCTAACTTAATCTCATTGACACTTATCAGAAAGTCTAAGTATCTAGTATACTAGTTGCTCAATAAGTGATAATTTTATAGATGGAAAGAAGAAAGGCAAGAAGGAAAGAAGGGAAGGATTGGAGGAGAGCTGACAGTGAAATAATGCATTGTTTTAGAGATTGGCTGATACTGAGCTATGAGAGGTACTTGTGAATCCAACATATTATACCATTTTCAGCAGAGCTCATCATTCATTCCTAGTACTTCTTTTCTCATTCTCTTTTCTAGGAAAGAAGCTAAGAAGCATTTAAAAATATATGAGACCTGATTTGGAAATTCCTTAGTCTTCTCCTGAGGGAATGTCAAAGTAAATGTTCAATAATATGATTCACAACTAATAAACAAATACTATACAAAAAAGTGATAATGGTAATTACTGGCTTAAAAAGCGTTATTTATGGAATCCAAATCAAATGCCATCTTCAGCCATCAGTCAAAAGATGGACAGGAAAGAATAGTAAAGGAGAGGCAGGGCACATTCTCTGAGGAAACACTTAAAATTAGGATCACCTATGAGTAAAAGCTTTATGGTTACAGGAAACTATAATTCTTCACTAGTGGTAAGTTACAGTTTTAAAGAGCTTAATACTGTTTAAGACCATGTGTGTTTACTTTTTCTCTCCTTGGAAAATACAACAAAACAAAATGTTCCTTCATAAAATAAATTCTAACCTTGAGACTTTATCATATTTTAGAGAAAGCAATGAAAGTAGATGGAGTGAAAATATATTATTCAGAAATTTTAGTCTCAAAAATGACTCTCCCTCTGGGAGCAGCACCTCCTAAATAAACTAATATTTAATTGGAAACAGAAAGTGCCATTGCTGAATCCCACATGTTCTCCGCCCTGAGCATGTGCGCTCAAGGGCTGTGTGCATGCCCAGCGGGCTCTCGGACACCACGTGCCCGCCTTGTTTCCTCCCTTGGCACGTGCTTGAGCTGTAAATTCACCACCGAAAATTTAGAAACCTGAGTATGATGCTCTTATTAATAGCTTCTTTGTTTGCAGGCTTCTTGGGAGCGTGAAGAGAGGACTTCACATAGGAAAACCGAAGCATAAGCCTGACTCCTTCATAATGCAAACTTGATTTACTCACTTCAAGGAAAATCTACATGGGCTGCAAGGGAAAGTCCTTGGTGACCCACAGGGAGAAGATAATTACAGAAAGACAGAGAATTCTTATTTGGCAGAAAACCAGTAGTAGCTGGGATTTTGATGTTGTTTGTTTTGTTTTATCAGTGAAAAGTTACAGAGTGGGAGAAAAAAAAGAAAAGGCCAAATCTTACATTTAAAACTGAGACCAGGGATTCTCTGTCACACATTGTCTTCCCCCTATCCCAGACATTTATTGCTACAAAACAACCGTTCAATTTAGTGACAAAATAACGTGTAACATGCTATATAACTCTGGTCAGGAATCTGAGTAAGAGAGTGGAAGGGCACATCTTTACTCCGAGGCCTCTGGGGTCTCAGCTCATGCAGCCTGCTAGGGTGAGGGTGGCTGGGACACTCCCACCGGGTCCCTGTGGAGTTGTGGTTCAGCTAGCTGTCCTCAGATCCTCTGTACTTTGTGTCCACTGGCACTAAGAAGATACAGTTTCTTTACTCACCTATTGGACACTTAGGTTGTGCTGCTGGAAAATCTGGGGCTACTTGTATGTCTCTCTCTTCCTATATGGCCTGTCTACATTGCTAGTTTGATCTTTGATCTTCCCCAAAGCATGGCAGCCTCAAAATAACAGACCTTCTTACCTAGAGGTTCACCATCCCTAAGAATAAAAATTCTAAGAGCAGGCTGACCTGGCCTTGAAATTCTGAAACATTCCTTTCATCGCAGTCTATTTATCAACATCCCAGTAACAAAAGGCCCTATTCAAGAGGATCCACAAATCAAAAGAAAAAGCAATGTAACCATTTAACCTATCACACCATTCCTCTTGGTATTATAATCTTATATAGTTTTAAAAACGTTATAACATTCTCTTGTTTTATAATTTTTAAAAATTAGTGTTAGAATAAAAGTTCGCCATATTAAAAACAAAAGACTTACTGTTTTTTTTCAAGGACTGACTTTCCCTGGTAGTCTCTCATAAAAACGTAAATATTGGTTTGTCTAGTCCAGAATATGTTTACTTTGTGATAAGTATCAAAACTATGTAAAGCAAAATCAAGAGATTAAACCCAACATATTTTAATCCACAGAAAAATGTAAATATCTTCTCTATGCAATTATGAATTCTAAGTTTCTGTTTGCCCTCATTCAAAATACTAAGTTTAGACAGCTAAAATATCTGAAATTTCTTCTACTGGAAGATAACTACATGTTTTGTGATCAAAGAGAATAGAACTTAAATGTGTTCTAATTCAATTATATCTGTGAATTTCATCATTTAGCTCTTATGAAACCTGCCATGTAAAATTCACATGAAAGTTATGCTTACTGAGCTTTTAGTCCATGACAGAAAATATTTTAAGAACTTTAATCCCTTTTACCTCACTTAAGCCTCAAAAGGATATCTCCATTTGAAAAAGTTTAAATCTAAATTGGGTGTAATCCCAGCATTTGGGGAAGTTGAGGTAAGAGATCACAGGTTCAAGCCCAGCCTAGGAAATTCAGTGCAACCATGCCTCAACATCCTATTTTTAAAAAAGCACTTGGGGATACAGCAGGTTGTGAAAGTCCTGGATTCAATCTGAAGTATCAGAAAAAAGAAAAGGCCTCATTGAAGTTCATGAGGCTGAACGAGAGGTGGGGATGTGGCTCAAATGCAGAGAGCTAGCATTTTAGCACTAGGGAGCATGGTATGTGTGGTGTGGGTATTCCCCAAAGTAACCACAAGCCAAAATCTCTTTATCTAATTTTTGTGTCTGTGATTTCTTTTTATATCTAAAGTTTCTGAGGAACAAGTCTTTTATATTGCCCTTATTACCTAGAAGCCAAAATCCTACCAATCTCAGACAAGTATATAAACTGGAGAAATAAGTAAATATGGAGAACACTTTGCATTTTCTAAGGAAGGGAGTATTAAGTAATCCATTAAAACACATTTTGGTCATCTGTAAGAAGAGCCAGTTGACTTGCACCTAGCTTCAAATCCTGCTGAACTTTAAGGACCCACTCAAACTGTATACTGCTACTTATATTCAATTTTTCCAACATGTGACTGTCCAGGAAAATAAACCCCAAATGGAAGTACAGAGGATTTTTAGGGATCCATACTTTTGTTGACACACGCAACTAAGAGCCTGTGTGGGACTTTGTATGAGGCCAGAAGGTGAGTTTTATCCCCTTGGTACCTAGTAACGGTCACCACTAGACTGTGTATGTAGAAAGGTAACTACTAAAGGAATGCATTTATAGAAAGAGAAATCAAATTCAATCATGTACAGTTCTAGCCAATGGACTGTAGGCCAAACAGCATAACTATCAGTTAGGGCCCTTGAATAGGTATTAATGTACACATTATTTCCCTTTCTGAGAAGATGCAAGAAAAATAATAGAAAGCAAAATTCAAGAAAACCACCTCAAGACAAGACATCTTGCCAGAGACAAAACAAGAAACAAAAAATGTATAATCACAAATTATGGAGCTCAGCGAGTACGAATAATTCACTCTTAGTTTGGGGTTTAAGGGAAGCAGGTATGGCCTTCTCTTAGTCCACTTTCTGTTTCCATAACCAAATTCCACGGATTGGTTAATTTATACAAAAAGATGCTTATGTAACTAACAGCTCTGGAAGTCTGAGATATGGTATCAGCATCCACTTGGCATCCTGCTGGCATCCCAAAGCATGGTAGTTTCAGAATAATGGGCCTTCTTACCTAGAGGTTCACCATCCTTAAGAATAAAAATTCTAAGCACAGGCTGACCTGGCCTTGAAATTCTGAAACATTTCTTTCATCACAGTCTATTTATCAACATCCCAGTAACAAAACGTCCTATTCAAGAGGATCCACAAATCAAAAGAAAAAGCAAGGTAACCATTTAACCTATGAGGAGGGCAGGGAACGCAACACAGCACACACTTGCTAATATGAGTCTGTCTTAATCCTCTTATAAAGTCACTAATGCAAGCATCACATTTCCCAAGTTTACTAGAAGCTTTAGGGCAAAGTCATATTGTTCTAGAATAACCTGAATTTAATCATCCTTAAAATAATAATATTGATTTCTGGCTAGTTATTTTCCTTGAACATGAAATAAGATCCAAATATCCACAAATTTTGCTTCTGGATCAAAGCATTTTTGGATAAAATAAATGCTCTCCAGCATTCCCTTCTGAGGTAGGGATTCTCTTGCCTTCAAGTATATCTGGTCTTAAGGCTTCTTGCTGTGTGCCTCCTCCCGGAGCCCCAGACTTTCCTGTTTTTGTTTTAGTCTATCACAGTGGAAGAGCAAACAAGAGTTTGAGTTCTTCTATTATAAATTTCATCCATAGCTGAATTCCAGAGGCTGGTGTTTCCTTCAGGAAGGTAAGTGGGTAAAAGGCGTATATTTACTTTCTACCTTTTAATTTCTGAGCTTGAAAAATCCCTTACTTTCTATACAGTTTCATATTGGCCTTGCCAAGATAACATGAACCATTTCCCCTGCCCTTTTCCTGAAGCCAGTGGAGCACTGCAAGTTATCACTGTACTGCTGAGTCAGGAATAGGCATAGAGACTTTTAAAGCATTATTAAGCGGACTGATCCAAATGCATATCAACTGCTTTTCTCATTTGAATAATACAGCCATGTAAATTTTAAACTGCTTTTAAAATGTCCATGTTACAGAATACAAGTCCATTTGTGATGCTTTAGTGTAGGGTATTCACAGCAATAATTTGTTTTTATTTTGTAAAATAAATTGCACAAGAAAATGGATTAATAAATCTGAGCCAAGATTTTAATTCTATGTGCCAATAAAATTGTCCTAAAATTTATATTTCAAAGACTATCATAATTTCCTATGAAAAATAACCAGAGTAGAAGAGACTCCAACTCTTTGCTCTGTTACCCCAACAAACTCCAAAGAAGTCAAAGCAACAATAATGCTTTTTACTCAATTTATACAAGTGGCACTATGTGATAGGCCATAAGTATCTTGATTAATCTGGTAAACAACCTACTGTGAAGGTGTTAGATTTGTAATCCTCTCTGCTTTGTACTCACTCATCTTTACTAAATATATTTCAATCCTCAGAGTAATCTTGAGTGTAAAGATCAAATTTCATCCCTTTTATGGAGACACCAGTTTGAGAGTGAGATTGTCAGTCTTTGAAGCAAAATGACCAGATTTTGCTGAAATAATGCAAATCTGGACCAGTCCCTTGCATTTCAGAAGACAAACCTTGTTAGATGGAGTCACTGGCTCATTAGAATGGGCATTGGCTATGTGCACAGCTCAGATGATGTATGTGCACAGCTCAGATGATGTCATGAGGCCAGAAACTGAGCGAGAGAATCAGAAAATGAACAAGTAGCAAAAGAATTGCGGAGGCATCAGAGTCTGGGCATGACGAGGCTGTGAAAGGAAAAGGACTTAGTGAATGGCCTTTGTTCTGAGGGGTGTTGTGCTAACAGAAATGGTGAAGGCTGATTAAACAAATAGAGAAATACCTCAAAAGAGACATATTGGTTTAAAGTGCTGGTCCAAAATGCTTGATTTTCTTTTCAGAATAAAGTAGTGACTGATAAAAGAAAATCAAGGAATAAAAAAGGAAAGATTAAAGGGACAAAAGAGAATCTTCTCTTCAAAAAATGTGATGTGAGTTTACCAAATCACAAAATAAGATGACCACTCCAAAAATCAAATAACTGAATCCTGTCCAGCAGCCATGATCAGTGAGGCAGAAGACTAGGGACCATTCGCACTATAATGACTTTGAAACCACAAGATGAAGAAAGAAAGAAAGAAAGAAAGAAAGGAAGGAAGGAAGGAAGGAAGGAAGGAAGGAAGGAAGGGGCAGACAGACAGACAGAAAGGGGAGGAGAGGAAAGGGGAGGGAGAGGGAGAAAGGCGTTGGGGTTGTGGTGGTAAACTGGATTTGTTAGTTCTCATGGAGGTAACAGTAGCGCTTAGGAGAAAGCACACCATTTGCATACTTTTGTGTGATATGTGCATATTTAATTTTTCAATATTCTGAAATATTTTACATTAATATTTATTATGATATTGAAATGGACAGGACTGCTTAATTGCAATTCAAACTCTTTTATTTTCAATTTTGAATTTTTTTTCCAAAATGTATTCTAGCCCTTTACCTACAAGATACCTGAGAAGTGAGGTACCTTGGCAGCTGTCTAACATGTGTTTCTCCCTAAAGAAAACAGAAGCAGCCCCGTTTTCACCTCTGGCCTCAGTGCTACTCCCTTTTCCTTTCACCATGCCAGGTTGGTACCAGATTTTTGGGAGAACATTATTGCTCCTTTGCATCAAAAATAAAGATTTCTATTGTTTTGCTTTGTTTCTCTCACTCGCATGTATTAGAATGAAATCCTAGCCTCTGGAATCATTTTGAACTCCCTCTCAGATATTAAAAATTTGAGATTAGTGAGCAACTGCAAATATTCGCCAGTCGATCCTTTTGCACAATCCTAAGCAGGATGTGATAAAAATCATTCAGCTCAGTTCTATAGTTCTTTGAGTTTCCAAATGTAAACTTAAGAACCACATCATAAAACTAAAATGAAGCAAAAACTAGAGTAATTATGTAGAAATACAGACCCCAAACATAGGTACTTCTGGCAAAAGTGGAAATGGTCTTTTATTTTCAGAAGGTTCAATGTCTTCACATAAGGGCCCTAAGAATATTCTTGCTTTCTCTGCATTCTATCAGCACTAAAGCGATCAGCTCACCATTCAGCTCATGCAGGGACTTGACAGTTTTCCTAAAATACAAACTTACCTTGCATGGGGTGAGAGAAAGAGAGAGAGAG
>NW_004955424.1:25716070-25729472 GCF_000276665.1 Chinchilla lanigera | reverse complement strand
GAGAGAAAGGGAGAGAGAAGGAGAGGGAGAGAAACAGGATGAAATTTAAGGGTTTAGGGGAGATTAGTTTTGTTTCCTTTTCTGAAAAGGTTTTCCCCTGCATGGACAACTTGAAATAGTAGAAAAGTACATTAGTAACAACATTAAGAAAAAAGAACCCTGAGTAGCAATCTGTCTATGTGAGAAGTTTGTCTTTGTTCATTCATTCAGTAAACATGTGTAGCACCTGTTCTAGTAAAGATGCTAAGCTAAGTGCTAGAGGTGAGCAGGTTCAAAGGTAGTTCCTGCCTATAGAGGAGGACATATGCACTAAGGGACTATTAACTTTACTGAGAGATACACACAGGACAGTGTAGGAATGCAATAAAGCATCCCCCAAATTAAAAAAATAGAAACTCCTTGAAGGAGAAGGAACATTTTGGCTGAGATTTGAAAAGTAATTAGAGGCTTCAAAGTCTTCACTTTCATTATCTGTGAAATGACAGGCACGGTTTCCTCCTATAATTGATGCAATGTGGTTCTTTTGCAAAATACATAAGGAACTTGGGTCAGTGATTCCTTCCTTTTGCTAGTCTAGCTCAGAAGTCTTTCACCTGTCTTTTCTATCCATATAGCTTTCTATCAAACATAGAGTAGATTTTGATAAGTCCAACTGAAGAATCAAAGTTTTCTTATTTTTTATTTTAGCTTGAGTTTTTTCTAATTATATAGACCACTTTTCCTTTCTTCTCAATGAAACTGCAAGTTGCTACAGGTCCTTTCCCACACTATGTTTCCTTGGTCCCCTCTTCCTGCAGGGTATAGTGCTTGCATGCTTGATTACTGCTCATGGGGAAGAAAAGGAGGGCCAGGGATGTAGAAACTGTATCGAATTGGATCAACAATAGGACCAGAAATATATATCGAACAACTAGTACAAATGTTTCAAAGTTAACACCTTTTATGACTAACAAATGGTAACAATCAGCCTGAAAAATTAAATCTCTATTTGTTGCCATTTTGCTAAGATTGGTGTCTTTACATGCCAGGCTTATTAGCATCCAGGTCTATAATTACCCTCTGAGCTCTGAGGATTCTAATGTCCTGTTGTTTTACCTCTGGGGATTTATGTTTGGTTTCTGTTACGTCAAAGTGCCTACAGGACAGAATGACAGAGCCATTCATAGTTTGCCAGTACATGGTGATGATGATAGTATCTCCACAATCAGTGTGGCGATGGCTGTTTGAACCTCTTCATGTATAATGCAGAAAGAAGTAAAGGAAATCATATTGGAAAACTCTGTGTATTGTGTTTAGCATCATTATTGCTGCTTTTATGGCAAGTGCTATGAAATTTAAGTGAGTTCCCATTTACAATATTGGCACCATAATCTCCTCATTTTGTAATTGCATTTGGATACTTACAAGTTTTAATTTCTGATATTACTCTTCAATAAAAAAATAAGGAACTTATGTTTTAGATTTATGGAAAATTATCCTGGGGATTTGAAACTGTTATTCCAATGTTGAAAGAACTCAACATAGCAGTAGGTTCTATTGTCAGTTTCTATAGTGTGCATGAATTACATGAATTTCTTGTACTGTACAACCACAGAATCTAACTGTGGTAGCAACTCCTGTCTTGGATTGGAATAAATGTATAATAAAATGTGCTGAAATGAGTAGCTTCTCTGGCTGCTCCGTGAGGCCCTTTGACTCTGGGTTGGGTACATGATGTCAGCCTAGCATGCTTTCTCTCTGTCTGTCCAATGCTTTGAGAGACAGTACCACTCACGTGTGGGAGTTTTACTAGCTGGTGTGATGTCAGTGAGCTGGGCAATACAGTGGAGAGGCGAGCAAATCCAGGCACTGCGGGTTGACAGCTTTGCTTCACATGATAGACTGACCAGGGAATCAACAAGGCAGAGAGCAGACATGGTCTAAACTTCCAGCTGTAAGACTTGTTAGGTAAAGAGGGGAGATATTTCTTCTGTGTGACACATAGATTGGAGCACAATACAGAAATAGCTCCCCCCCTTTGACATTAACCTTACAATTAACATAATGGCTCAGAGATGCTTTGCAAGCTTAGGTTTTTCTTCCAAAATAATCCTGCTTCACTTTCTGTATCCAAACCAAAGATATTTCCAAACCTCTAGTGCTATAGTGTTCTCCTGGTGATATCATATTCATCTTTTGAATCTATCAGTCAATACTTGGCATTCCCTAGCCTAACATAAACATCATTTCACCTTATAAAGAGCTAAACTGGTTATTATTTACATTTCTAAATGCCAGAGAATATGAATTCTGAGAACACCAAAAAGTAAGGGGATAAGAGAAGAAATAGGAGTAAGATTTTTCTTCCTGCTTAGTTGTGCTAAATCCTATAAAAAGAATTTTTTTCCTTGAAGTCTTTCTATCTATATGCCAATCTACCAATTCTAGAGATAGAAATATTGTTCACCACATAAGTTATATAAGTATATTTCTGTTCTAAATACTGGAAACTAGATTTAGCAAACATTCTTGAGAAGGAAAGGTATATAATATAATTTAGCAATGGACTATCCCTAAATAAACAAAAAGCAAGAAGCTAACTCTTTAAACAAAGGGAGAGATTATACCATGAAGAAAATCAGTAAATATAACTCCATATTCATTTATTCACCTGAGAATTTTATCATCTAGACATTAGAAAAATATCTAGCAAGATGACAGAAGAAATAATCTAAGGTTGCCTGCTGGCAGTTATGTAGCAACTTAAAAATTTTCAAAATTATGACTGCTTCTCAGTTAATATTTTAAGGATTATAAATATAATCTTTTTGATGATTTACACATGGATAATAGTGAAAATTTTCTTTAGCTATTCATCGAGGCGAGTAATCTTCACATTTCAGTAAATAACCAAGCAAAACCCCTGCAGCTTGTAGCTGTCGGTTCAGAGGAAGTTTCTGTTGAAGTTCTGAGGCTCTCAGACTCCTCTCTCCTCTGCCTGTGCATTTCTATAGCAGCTTTGTTGTGTTTTAGATGATAGTCTCCCCCCTCGAGACCAGCCATAGGAAAGGTACAATGCAAGCATTATTTGTATTGTTTGGTTTTGTATAAGACACACATTGGGAAAGCACAACTTCATGGAATAGCATTTGCAAAAGGTCCCCAGGGGGCACCTCTTACCAATCTCTCTGGCTCAACTCAAGGCTGAATAACAATAAAGAATGGGAAAAATTAAAAGGAAAGGAACTTTAATTGAACCTGTATTTGTGGAAATGTGATACAGACCTAGAAAACACCTTTCTTACTTTCTGAAATGAGAAGAGGGCTTCTCCAGGGAACTTCTGCAATGATAGCCAAATCATTGCTGGCTGAAACAAATTCCCTTATTAGCAGGAGATATGCTTCAAAAATTTTTCAAGAAAATCCAGGTGGGGACGTTATTCCGTGTTTGGGTGCTTGCCTGGCACACACAAGAGTCTAAGTCTGAATGCCGGCAACACAGAAACACAGACACACCCACAACACACAGAGCCAGACAGACACACAGAGAGACAGAGAAACAGTAACAGAGAGACAGAGACAGAGACAGAGACAGAGAAAATACCTTTGACAAAATAGAATAGCATGAAGAAAAATAAAAAAGAAGAAAGGAAACCACAAACTTTCTCAAAAAGGGCTTTGCTAGGCATATGGTCTCTGTTGCAGCCACTCCACTCTGCTTACATTATAAAAATAATACAAGGAAATGAGCATAACTATGGTTGAATAAAATTTTATTTATAAATACAGGCTGTATTTGCCCTAGAGGATCACAGTTTGCTGACCACTGGTCTCATGTTTTGCAGTCCAGCTACGCACTTCTAAAGCAATGAACTGATTTCTGGGCAGGTCTAAAGCCCAGATCTTTTGATGTTGAATTCACTTGCTCCACAGCCAAACCTTGATCCTGGCACTGACCTTGCTGGCAAAGCTGAGAGATGTTCACAGGCAACACCAAGAGACCTGCCCCTCAGAGTCTTTGCTCCTCTAAAAACACATGAGAAAAGAAACCTTCTCCTCAAATTCTAACCAAACCCTTGGGGTTGAAATGTGGTAGAAAGAATGTTGGGCTTGGAATTGAAAATGTTTAATTTGTACCGTGGTGCCCTTCTTTCTTCACAAGTCATGTATGCTTGGGCAAGTCAGGCCACTCATGCCTCTCATTCTCCTAATCTGTAAGAGTCAATATTTAACTCAACAGGACTCTCATCAGGATCAAATGAGAAAATGTGCCTAAATACACTTTATTAATTACAAAAGACTGAACAAATATGATCCATGTCATATCAATAAAATGTATGGATCAAGAGGTAGCTGTTTCTAGATAAAATATGATTGCTGGATTCTGGGATGGGCTGTGATAGACACACTCACAAGCTCCTGGCACACCCAAGCCAACTGATTTTATTCCACTTTAGGGCCCTGCATTATGTTTCTTAACTTTGATAAGTATACTTGTAAATATATTATAAAATATAATCAACTATATGTATATCAAATCATGGACATATTGAAATCAAATTGCAATTTTTGTTGTGGTGGTGTGGTGGTGTTATGGTGGCAGTGGTCTTGTTGTTTTGTTTTGTCTTTTTGAGACAGGGCTTCTCTATGCAGTTCAGGCTGGCCTTGAACTCACTTTGTAGCCTAGGCTGGCCTCAAACTCGCAGTGATCCTCCTTGCCTCAGCCTCCCAAGTGCTGGGATTACACGCATGCACCATGCTTGGCTGAAATTCCAATCTAAAAAAAAAGGCTAAGCATACACATTTGATTAAGGTAAAGCACTATCAAGCAGCCTTTTTGTGTTTGAAAGAACAACCTGCCACTGTGCCTCAGTTTAGGATACAATACAAATGTATCCTAAATTTCCAAATCACCCATTGAACTAGAATAAATGGATATTATACATATTTAAGCTGATATTCCCTAAGACTTCCAGCTCCTAAAAGGTTCATAACCACTGCCTTTTCTAAAGGCAAGTATAATCCAAGACATGACTTTCTTTTAAGAGGTATTCTATGGGAACCTTGTGAAATAGTCAAAAAAGAACAGCATTGCTCACATGGTTTTGGTTTTCTTTTATGCTAATCATAGTACTTTCTTCTCAAGCATGCTAGAGTGTCTTGACTTGTTTGCAGTAATCTAACAGAGCCCTCTTAGAGCTATTTCACGTCTATCGCATAATTTGTTTTAAAACTCCAAGAAAGACATAGGATCTATCACAATTAAAACCAAAACTTCTTTTTAATTTGAAGAATGATTTCTATTATCTATGGCTTCCAAAAGTGTCCATAAGACCTAAAAGGAAAACTCTCAGTCTCTTAACTTACACATCTATTCCTTCCTTCACTAGCACATGGTACAGGTCATTGTGATTCTGAAAATCAGTCAAATTAGTGTCTGTCTGAGGACATCCTCAGCATGTAAGACCTTGTTAAGATGTAGAAGTGCTGGTGGGTAGAAAGAAGAGAGTGGAAAGCAGAAACAGAAAAGGTGCAGAAGACACTCAAAATTCATTCAAGCACAACAAGTTTGCTAAAACAGAACACAAATTCCCAGAACTACTTATAATAACACCTAGCACTGTTAAAAGAGCAGAAAACTAGAGTTCAGTGCTCCAGTCTGTCCCAAAGAACTGCTAATGTTCTGGCCGATTCTCTAAGTCTCCAGTTCCTCACCTGTACTTCTAGAACGCTAGATGGATGTTCATCTCTATCTATGCTATTTTATGGATTCATCACTCCAGGAATTTAATAGCATTGGGGAAGAGTCACACAAGCCCTTTGAAGCTCAAAATTTACCACAGATTGCTTCGGATGTTCCACGTGGAACCACAGGACTTAATGTTTGCCCTGCTGGATTTTGGACTGCTTTCATCTCAATGTTTTGTATCCTCCTGTTGGCACCTTTTGGAATGGTAATGTTTATCTTGTGCCATTGAATGTTGGAAGTGTCTACCTTTTCATTTGTCTAACTTTTCATTTGTACAGGGCTTCACAGCTAAGAGTTTGCCTTAAATCTCAGAGGAGACTTGGGATTTGGACTCTTCAGCAGTGCTGAAAGTGTCAGGACTTTTGCAACTCTTAGAGATGGACTAAAATGTCTTTTACATAAAGGAAGTACATGAGTCTTTGGGGGTCCAGGGGAAGAATGTTATGGTTTGTGTCTGAATGTCCCCCCAAAGCCTCATGCAGTCATGGGCCGGCTTCTATTCTAGAGTTTATGATGGATTCATAGTCCAGTGCTGGGATTATGGGTGTGAGTGCTACACCCGCCCTGGGGCAGGTAGTTTGCATACACTGTAAAGGAGGGAAAGAGGCTGCTTGCTGCTGCTCTTCCCTTTTGCTCTTGTTACTTTTGCTGTTCCATCACCATAAACGTTTGCCCTCTGCCATGTGCCACTCTGCCTTGGAGCCAGCTGAGTATGGACTGAAACCTCCACAAACTGTGAGCTAAATAAACCTTTCCTTCCTTAATTTTGGGCATCAGGTATTTTGTCTCAGCAATGAGAGTAAAGTAACCAAGACAAATAGCATGGATTAAGAAAGCATGCATATCAAGATGTCATAAAAACAAATATACTAAGATATTGTTCTGAGTTCTGCTTTATAATATATTCCGCTCTTTTACACAGGCTTTTAGCCATATAACGATTACAATGAATGCATGAATGCTGAAGATGGATTTACTGGGAGTTTTCTTTTCTAGGGCTTCATTTATTCATAGAAGAGACAACTTCTTGGTTTCTAAAATTATACTATTTTCCACATCTTGAATGGAATACTCTAGGTAAATTGTGTGTGTTTTCTGGTTGTGCTTTCAGTGTAGCATACAACATATACTGTTGAGATAGAAAAATCATGAACTTGCAATGTAGCCCATGAAGACACTGTATTTTATATGAGTATTTCATATGCCATAAATAACAGTTACCTAGCCCTAATGTCTCTCAATATCAGTGAAGAAAATAGTGGAATATATAAAACAAATGCTATTTATTACAAAATCTAAGTATTTGGAAACTAAAATAAAATCATCATTGAATAACCCTTAATGTAGAAGGGCAGTGGTTTTCATCCTGGTAGAACAGTAAAATAATGTTTTAATTTAAAAATGATCAGGGTCCTACTCTTAACATTTAAATCAGGATCTCCAAGATCATTATTGATTATGGGAGCTGTGCTCCCAAGACTGACATTTACGTCCAGCAAAATGCAAATGATGCACAGGGAGGAGGTCTACGCTCCTGCCCTGATACTGTTCTAAAAACCAGTGCAATAAAAATATTTACAGACACCTCTTCACATTCCTGTATCAGCACACTGTCCAATAATGGTATAAATTTCACTTCATGTTTTTAGTGATTGTTGAATTATAAGGAACTTGTGAGGACAAGTCTACTACAGGCCACTATTTTTGGAAGGATTTTTGTGCCTGAAGAAAGCCAGCCATGCACGCTGCTCCAGTAGGTGGGGAGGTTCTGAGGCCTCTGGAGATTTTCACAGTCCTCATTAACTTGTGTTTTACCATTTAGACAACATTTGTCTCTGACCACCCCAAAAGAATCATCTAAGAAAAAATGTAACTAAATATGCAAGTTCCTAGCAGGTCTTTCTATTTAAAAAGAAGGGGGGGTGATGTAGAATGAAGATATCATGATAGTTATTGTGGTTGTCACTGTTCCTGTTACTTTACTACTGTACTATAATATCCCATCACACGTTAACAATCTTCTTGGGACCAAAAGTGACAGAGGCGAAGTGATTTTCTCAATGTCATCCTTACTCTGTCCTGTAAGGGAACATCTACAAGGACCTCAGAGGAGGCCAAAACAGAGGAAAGTGAGGTCTCTCTAGCTCCAGTTCTACTGCACACACTCATTACTTCAGTTCTTCTGCCCCTTCAATGACGGTGCCTTCCACTCACATATAAGGGAGAGCTTCTGCTGATTTGAACAGGATTATAAAACACTGGAGGGACTCTGCTTTGAGCGTTAAATCATGGCAGCCTTGAAGCCAGCTTTCTTGAATAGCAGAACTATCTATCTCCTGGTTTCAGAGGGCAAACTCCACTTTGATACCATCATCTGAAGTGTCCCGTAAGTGCAAATAGCAGTAACTGCTGGTGTGTGCCGTCGAAGGTGTCTTTGCCTGGAGTCTGAGTTCTTTTTCCTTAAAAGGAAGACAGAGGTCTACAGTACTTGGACCTCAAAAACTGCTGTGGTTATGTATATAACTATGATCAAAAATTCCAACAAGATAAAAAAATTGAACCCGATGATGCTGAAATTCAATTTGAAGAACAAACCAAATATTCCTGGCTTAAGTAGCAAAAAATACTTCAGTGACTTAATGATGTATATGGGTGAATCAGAGCTTTCCCCTGTCAAATACTGTGATTTACAATACAGATACAACAGTTAAACTAATGTCACCATGGCCCAAAATATATATGGTTGTTCAATGAGACAGAACAGAGCACATGAAAAGCAACTTACTTTTATAGAGGAAGCAGAGAGAAGATGATGATAACAGAAATTAGGATTGTGAATGAAATGTTCATCCACAGAAATGCATGAATAATTAGAAAATTGTTATTCATACAACATAGAAAATATATTTAGATTCTTACATTAAATTGGTAATTGACTATGGAATTTAACTCATTGTTATTTTCTAATAATTTTTCAATTGATTATCTCTTGGTGTCCAAGGCAATAATAGTACTATTGCAGATCCTGTGGCTACCCTGTTTTACTTAGGTACAGTTTGTAGGGATGGTATTATTTTCAGCATTCTGCATTGATTAGATAATCCAGATTGTGACAGTTGGTGGCAGTGATGGACTCTCCTACTACGTCAACATTTTCGGTTGGTTTTATGTGCATATTTTCTATATTCTGCAGTGTAGAAGAGGTGAATTACCCAGTGTGATGATGCTGCTTTCTGAGTCACAAACACATGTGGCAATTATAAATACCATTTACCAGAAGACTTTGATCATATTCTTATGAACATAAGATGTGATGAATGATATTCATAGATCACATGTTATTTTATGTGATACCCTTCTTACTTAAAAAGTTAGAATTCAGTAAGTGTTTTCGATATTTTTTGAACTAATCATAAACTGAAATTGGTTTTTGGCTTTCTTTCTCAATGATTCTTGTTAAGTCCTGATCAAAATATTAAGTGCAGTAATTTACTTTTAAACTAGAACCACATCTATTACCTAGCTGAACAGGTGATGAAACCGCGTGGGCTATATTACCCAGATCCATCAAATTGTCATGGAGTTCAGCTGTTGGACCTATTGAATGCAATGCACAGGTGTATAGTTTAGTCTCTTTTTGCACAGATTAAAGCAACTTTTAATATCCATCATTGGGTTAGTATTACCTCAAAACAGTTCAGGTACTTGGAGAATAAAACCTTACATTGTTCTGGCTACCACCTGTATGTATTAGCTATATATTAAAAAAAAACTAGATTTTTTTCATTTTCATTAATTAACTTTCTGAAAGAAAGTTTTGGCTGATAAAACAAAAAGCAAACAGTTTAGCCAAAAAATTTTTCTAAAAACTGGCATTATGTAAGAAGAAGACTTCCATATCACTGGCATCCACCCATGTTCATTACATACACGCTGACCTCTCTGTAAAAGTGGGAAGGCCATGGGACATGGAGTTAAAAGATCAGAACCAACCTAAAACTATGAATTAGTCACAGGTACAAATTAAAGTCTAAAAATTAGTCATTTTTCTATATACTAACAAAGAACAATCCAGAGAGATAATTAACAAACAATTCTATTCACAGTGCTATCTAAAAGAATAAAGCATGCACAAATAAAGTTAGCCAAAGAGCCAGGGTTATAGCTCAGCAGCTTAAGTGCTTGCCTGGCAAGCCTGAGGTCATGAGTTTGTCTCCTGGTAACAAAATAAATAAATAAATAAATGAATGAATGAATAAATGAATAAAGCTAGCCAAAGAGATAAAAGATGTATGCAGTGAAAACTACAAAATGCTGCTGAATGAAATTAAAGAATGCATATATATATATATGTACATATATATGTACACACACGATAGCTAAGATAATTGTACCACTAATTTCTATTGGTTTATTGAAAGGAACAGTGAATAGTTAATTGTTTGACCAGTCTTGCATACCTATATCTGGTAATCTGAGGAACTACTTTGAAGATAACAATAAGTAATACAACAACCATTGTTGATTTCCTATCATCTTGTTTTGAAATTCTATATTGTTTTAATAGTTTTTGTGTTGCTTTGTTTTCATCTTTGTTTTTGTTATTTTGTTTTTGTTCTTTTCTATTTAAAATTTTAAAAATTAAAAAATAATGCATTTTTAAATGGAAAAAATCTCATGTTCATGAATTAGATATTAAGATGATTAAGATAATCAGTGGTATCTCAAGCACTCTAGAAATGCAGTTGTTATGGTTTGTGTCTGCACGCTGCCCAAATCTTCATGCAGTCATGGTGCAGGTTTCTATTCTAGAGTTTATGATTGATTCATGGTCCAGTGTTGGGATCCATGCATGTGAGTGCTACATCACCCTGGGAAGGTAGTTTGCGTACAGTGTAAGGGAGGGAAAGAGGCTGCTCCTGCCACTCCTCCCCTTTTGCTCTTGTTGCTTTGCTGCTTTCTGCCACCATGAACTGTTGCCCTCTGCCATGTGCCACTCTGCCTTGGAGCCAGCTGAGTATGGACTGAAACCTCCACAAACTGTGAGCTAAATAAACCTTTCCTTCCTTAATTTTGAGCATTGGGTATTTTGTCTCCGCAATGAGAGAAAAGTTACCAAAACAGTAATGTAATCTCTAACAAAGTCTCATAGATTTTTTTTTTTTTTGCAGAAATAGAAAAATCCATCCTAAAACTCATATGCAATCTAAGTGGACCCCAAATAGCCAAAACAATCTTGAAAACAAAGTTGGAGATCACACCTCCTGACTTCAAAACTTACTACAAAGCTACAGTAGTCAAAACCACATGGTACTAGCATAGAGACAGACATGTAGACCAATGGAACAGAATAAAATCCAGAAATAAGTCTCATTGTATACATAATCAAAACATTCTTGACAAGGGTGCCAAGACCATGCAATGTAGTAAGGGGCAGTCTTTTCAATAAACAATATTAGAAAACCAGGATGTCTACATGCAAAAGAATAAAGTAGACTCTTAACATTGTATCCAAAAATTACCTCAAATGGATTAACAACCATAATTTAAGAGCTAAAACCATAAAACTCACGAAGGAAGTATTAGAAGGAAAGATTTGTGGTACTGGTTTTTGTAACAATTTCTTGTTAAAAACTTCCACGCATCAACAGAGAAATAAGGCAACTGATGGAATGAAAATATTTGCAAATCATGTCTTATGAGTATCCAGAATATGTAAAGAATTCACACAAACGAAGGCAACTCGAAAAGAAAAAAAGGATGTGAATAGACACTTCTCCAAGGATCATAAATGGCCATTAAGCACTTAGAGACTCAACACCTCTAATAACTAGGGAAATACAAATCCACCATGAACTACCATTTTATACTCGTTGAGATGACTGCATATTATCAATAAAACAGAAAATAATACAAGTTAGCAAGGATGTGGAAATATTAGAGCTGTTAGAAATAAAAACAGAAACTAGTGTGATGGTTCTATATTTTAAAATTTAAACACACAATTGCTACATGACGCAGCTCTTGGACTTTGGGTGTGTGCCCAAAACACTGAAAATGGGGACTCGAACCAGCACTTGTGCACTGGTGTTCACAGAAGCGCTACTTAAAGCAGCCAGAAGGTAGAAACAGCCCAATGCCCGGCCGTGAGTGAACGGATAAACAAAATGTGGTATCTGCGTACGATCAAGTGTAATCGGCCTCGTAAAAAGAATGGAAACCTGATAACACACTGCAAAATGGATGCGCATCGACGACAGTCCTCTAAGTGAAATCATCCAGATATGACAGGACAACTGTTACACGATCCCACTCCTGCGAGGCCCCTGGAGTAGCCAAGTACATAGAAATTTGCATCTGCAGGGCTCGGTAGGAGGGAAATGGGCATTGTTGTTTCATGTGTGTAGCGTTTCAGTTCGGAAAGAGGAAAACACCCCGAAGAGGCAGTGGTGACAGTGCACACATGTGAATGTGCCTCAGAGCTAGTGAGTTGCACACTTACAGCTGTTAAATTGTACATTTTATGCTACATATATTTCACCACAAAGAGTAAAAACATTCAATTGCTTCAGGCAGGGAATTATATCTTGTTTCCAGACATGTGAGTTGCATTCTGCACATCAAGGCCTCCAGAGCAGGATGGAAATCCAGCTCTCTCGGCCTGGCTGTCGGAGGTCGCGTCTCGCGTGCTCCGGGAGCCTCATGTGCGCACAGGTGAGGGTTCTGCGGGTGGCTGGAGCCTGTGCTGGTTCTGGCTGAGGGCACCGAGGGCTCAGGGCTAAAGGTGATGTCGGGGAGGACCTTGGCTGGAGGAGGGTCGCTGGGGGTGGAAGGGGTCCCTCCACCCCTCTCTCCACTTCCTGCCTGCCGGCCTGAAGCAATTCTCCGCCCCGGCCCCCTGCCACCAGGCACTGTGGACTGGAACCTCTACAAACTGTGACCCAAAATAAACCGTTCCTCCTTTAAGTTGCAGGTGTTGGAGCTTGTGCCTCAGCAAAGGGAAAGTAACTAGGACACTAGCTAAGAAATACTTTCTACGATTTCCAGTTCCCCATCTAAAAATATGCCAGTTTTGATAATATCTACCTCATCACGTGCCCGGAAGAGTAATTAGCAATGCATAAATGTTTAGGAACACGCATCAGGTATTAGGTATTCACTTTTAAGAGGCCGAGGCAGGAGGATTCCCCAGCGTTCAAGAGCAGCCTGGGTTGTAGCGTGAGTTCGAGGCCAGCACGAACTACCTGGAGAGCCCCTGTGTCAAAAGACTGAGCAAAAAGGAAGCGTGGCAAGCGCACTGCAAAGGAAAACACAGAATGGTCGGGGAAAGAACAGCTCATTTGCCACAGGGCGTGCTTTCCGTATTGGCGTTAAAGGTGAAAACGTACTTCAGGGATGCCAGGTGGGGACGCTTATCTCTGGTGCTCAAACAATTACGGAGTCTTTTCAAGGCAGCACTAAAACCCGTGAGAAATCACCCAAATACCTGTCCTGGAATGATCACCTATGCCGCACCTCCCGCCCAAGGAAAAGGGCCCTCGCCGCACGCTCGGCCTCGGCGATCGTTCCTGAAGAGGCCAAAGCGCTCCGCTGAGCGCGGCCGGGCGGAGGGGCGCTCCGGGCCCGGCGGTGTTGCGGGGCTCTGAGGGTCCCGCCCGCGGGAAGCGGCCGCCG
>NW_004955424.1:25701466-25715668 GCF_000276665.1 Chinchilla lanigera | reverse complement strand
TGGGAGCGTGCGCGGCGCGCGGAGGCCTGGGGAGGGCAGCGGGTGCGGCGCCCGGCGCTGTCTCCGTCGGTATCTTGACCCGTGTGACGTGCAGAACTCTGAGCTTTTTATCCGCAGATACAACGACAAAACAAAGCTAAAGTTGTTATAAGGACATACATTTCGACAGGAACCCTGGACGGCAAAATGACATTTTCTTTTTTTACTGAAACAATAAGTGAAACGTTGTAACAGTTTGGTACAACTCACATCCATAAATCCTACTTTTATCCGACCCATTTACGTGTGTGTAGCTCAAGAAAAGTTCAAATTCTCCCTCGTGCGCTCTCTCCCCTCAGGCCTTACAAGGCAGGGGAGCTTCACGGAGAAAAGAATCAAATGACTGTGCGCTTTCTTGAAAATTCCAGAAAAGGCCTCTTCTATTCCTGTCGCTGAGTAAGAGAGAGTTCTGGGGTCTCAAAGAATGAGCAAACAGGCCTAAAGGACGATCTGACTTAACACGGCGGATGCAGCGGGCTCCACTGCGACGCTCTCAGCATTTCTAAATCAAATCGCTCATCTAGGTTTCTTTCCAAATAGTATATTGATTACCTGCAGCAAATTGTGGTCTTTCGAACAGCATGCGCCTTTATCATCATGGAGCCGGCAGTTCAGGTTCCATAATTGAGAGCTACATAGTTTATAGGAATTGGTATTCAGAATAAGAGTTTTTAGTTTGAAGCTGAATAATGATAGATGTATGTGAAGCCTGGTTTCTTGCTGGGAAAAAAATAGTGCATTTCAGGTTTCCACATTTTTGCCAGGGGAAATAGCACCTTACGCATTCCTGCAGGAGAGAAAAATATTTCCATCTACTCTTACACCAGTTCAGAAGGCCTAATTCTAGAAATGTGTGGTGATGCTTTCTTCTTTTCTGGGGTAGCTTCTCAAAACTAAGGAAATAATAGTAAGGTCATTTCTGTATATCTGCTATTCTGTCTTTAATGCTCAAAGCATAAGTTTTGAAAATTGACAACACAGAGTATGTACCAACTATGGGTCATGCAATGTTCATCCAAAGACTTCTTGCCAGATTTACTATATTTTTAAATAGAAATCAACTGGTGTTCAATACAGTTACTATTTCCCCCATGTTTGGGAGAAATATCAATAATGACGTGCCAGCACTTTTATTTTTTTGATAAAATATTTTAAATTCTTCTTTGAATATAAATCCTGTAGCCTTTAATTTTTCATAAAATATTTTAGCATACATTAAAAATAAAATTAATATTATTACAAACATCCCACATCCTTTTTCCTGAGATTTTTAAGTGTATGATTTTTAAATCAAAGTTAAAGATGATTTTTTTATTTGCATCTTATTTTTAAAAGGTTTCATGCAAAGTGTGAGAATATGCAGAACCTGAGAGATTGCTCCTACAGCAGTTCCCTGAGCATAATACCTATGGTTTTGCTAAAGCACGAATTGTTTACTTGCTGGGACAAAAGAGCTCTAAAGCAAATGATCTCTTCCATGGAGGACTGTGTGTAGATAACTCAGACTGCTGATGATATTGCCAACAGTTCTATTTATTGGTTCTATATGTAGGACAATTATAAAAAGCACTATTTCCACAATTAATTACAGTGTTGGGCAATTATACTTTTGGATACAGTTCCTCTGTGCTCCTGTGTGATTCTGTATCAATTTACAGTGCACTCTCTTTTCTCTCAAGCTTTGTCACAGAGTAAAATGTAGTTTAGCTTTTGGAATGGCTTTCCAATCATTCCATACATTGGGGTTTATACTTCTTAACAGTTATACACATGTCAGGGGCACGGGCACAACAAAGCTTTCTTCTTATATATTTCATTATTTTTTAAAGGGGAGGATAGCTATACAATGAGATCTCTGAAAATAATTTCTATTTGTTCATAATATATTGTTTCAGAGACAGTTATTACAGAAGACAAGATTTTTTGAAATCACAGTGACTTTATGATATTAGGAATGCAAAAGAATCATGACAAATTATTTGCAAACTAGAGAGTTCTTTAACAAGGATTATTTTTTCCACCCTTAGTTCACATGTGAGCAGATGCACATGACCATATACTCAAACACCGAGGAGAAAAAGAGGGGTAACCTGCTTTCTGATAAAAACCTGAAAACAATTTTACAAATTCAAAAAATCATATTTTGTGTAAATACTAATGTTCAGTGATAACTCTGAAAGAGCCCTAAAACTATCCAGGTAACACTCTTAAACCAACTTACTAAATTGCATAAAGAAGCAGAGAGAAGTAACTTTTGAAATGAATATATATTTCTTGGAAAATCTTCTGTTTCCATATATGATATTAAGCAACAGCTATATCTAAAACACTTTCATAAATTTGGAAGTAGTATATAAAATATAGTTTTATTTTATCAACATTGAGATACTTATTATTTTAGAATAAAAGTATGGTAAAATATTAGTGAAAGTGGGAGGGTTTTTCATTTTAAGATTGTTTAAATTATTTCCAATTATCACAAGTTCTAAAAACTTATGAAAATAGAGATATATTTTATCTAAACTAAATGGTCAATGTGTTAATAGTTCATTCTTTCTTTTATTACAAAACCCAGACATTTTAGTGGATTCACTGAGGCATTTTCATTCACGCATACTTTCAACATCCCCAATCCTCAACTCACTTCCCTTATGTAATATCTGATGTGTTTCATATAAAAGAGAAGACCACTTAAGCATCATACATTATGCAATAACTTTTATACATATGAATTTAAAATTACAACTTTTTGAAATGAATTCTATGTGAGTATAAGGAATCCTCTTTAAGGAACTGAATGACATTCACTATGTAAGCATCAAAGCAAAAAAAAAACAAAATCAACTAGAAAAAAATGCGCTCCCCCAAAAAACCATGTATTTCAGGCCTGATTTCACATCACACTTCACTGTTAAAGCAAGGACCGTCTTGCAGGAGGGTGGATAGGTCCAGAAGTAACAAGAACAATGGCCCTTTGCCCACGGGCTCCTTGGCACTGGGGAGGCATCACCAGCCTTGGAGCTTCAGTGTAATCAGCTGTGAATTTATGGTCGTGAAGAAAGTAAACCTGACATTACCACAGGCCCGTGATTGCTTGCTCACTCTAAGTACAATTAAAAGTGAAACTTACTATGTACAAAGTTGTATTCAATCTATTTTGTAATATTTTCTCCCCAGAAAAGCAGAAGTGATTAGTAAGCTGAAACGCTAAGCTTTCCAATGGAAGTAGAGCTTCCATCCTGTCTCGGATCAAAGGACAGAGAGAGAGTCCAGGACAGTGTTGCTGAGTCAGCACAAGGCATATGGCGACCATCACTGCCTTACCGCCACTGAGCAGGACTCCGAAGTTATGCAAGGATCCTAGAATACCACTGCTAAGCGCAGTCATCCTGTCAGCCCCAAACCTGAATTAGAACTTCTGTGTTTTTTCTGCCATCAAGCCTGGGTTTCAGATGAAGAATTATTGTTCTTCAGTCCAGTGTTTGAGGTGCATCATCAGATCCTACAGCCTAAAGTCTTTAAGGTGAAAGAAGCAAAATAAATGCAGCCCTTGACGAGCAATAATGGGTTTGTGAGAATTTGAAACAAACTTTTCTTCCAGCTACTGCTTCCATATCAGAGAAATAAAATCCATGTGCAAGATCTAAAGCGATGTATGTCTCACCCTCTCTGGCCCCTTTTACATTCACTTACTTATAATAAGAACTATGATAATAGTGCTTATGCCCAGGACTGGAAGGAGGGTTAATGAGTTAATATTCGTAAATCTTTCTGAAAATGAAAAGCACTATTTAAACACTAAGATTCTTCTTTTCTCTTTTCACTCCCTACCTTCATTTCCTTCTTTATCACAGATTAATTTCTTCTTCCTCGAGCCAGGTCCATTTTTGTCACTGGTGAGATATTCTGCTCTTTCTCAGCTGCCGCCCTCTCACAGTTAGACCTCGCACCTCCGCTTCCCCCTCTGGTGCCCGCCTGGCGCCTCCTCACTCTCAGTTTTCCCTTGGGTCTTTCGCTCCTTGCTCTACTTCACCTTTTAGCTATAGATTTCTTTTTTACTTTGTGAAAACATAACACACAATTTCATAACAAAATATTAAGATAATAAGAATGGATTCATCTTTTACTTTTCCTAATTTTTGAGCATCAGTGAAATATTGAAATCGGTACAGTTTTTAATTCAATTTTACCTCCCAGTTATTGGAAGAAGTTACATAAATCAAACTCATTGTTCCTGATCCTTTCCTAGTAGGTGCCAAACTCCTTGAAGTCAGAGTCTATAAATATCCAGAATAGCAATAGCAAAATATTTTGTTTTATTTCATTTCTCCACTATATATAAAATCCTGATTACCTGTGAGCTTTGAAAAACACTTCACAATATGCAAATTTTCAAAAACTTTACCTTAGGGCATAAATATCATGTCAGATGTTAGCTGGTCCCACACACATGTATTCTTCTTTAGGGTCAAACTTCTAGGCAGCAATAAAATGAGTGAACTGTGTTGCTCCCCTTAGGCCAACACACAAAAATCACTTTCAGTTATAAAGATCAAGCAGGTTTCATTTCAATATTTTAAAGATATGTTTCAAGAGATTCTATTATTTAACTAGGGGGTCTTAGCTTAACTATGTAGATTTTGGAAACAGGACACTAACAATGAAGAAATGTTCAGCTCATAAGCTGAGGACTCAGTTACTTCCGAATTATCCTCACTCATGACAGTCTCGGGATTTAGTACATGTCCACTTGAATAACCTAACCAAGTCACTTAAACATTGCTATGTCCTTACACAAATGCTATCAGGGCCTTCCCGTTCCTTTTAAAGTTGAAAGTTTACAAGTTAACACCCCCAAAATTATTCTTTTTATTTTTCAGTTGAATCAAAGATTTAGTAAGCACATACTATCTACTATGCCATGTGCAGTTGGGTTGTAGGTTCTCGTCTGAGTCTGCTTCCTGCAGATCATGGAAAGATGAACCACTGTATTTAAAACTCCCCACACAGCCTGGTCTGAGCCCGCTGTTTAGTTATACATTCATCCATTCATCCAAACACTCGTTGCCTGCTCACCAGTCATTAACTGGTGTGATAACCACCCAGCGCTCCAGTCCCTGTGCAATTCCATTTACCCAACACGGCCCTGCTATGCCTCTCTTTTTTCCAAGGAAGCTTCCCTGGAAAGTTTTGCAGTGATTTTCTCTCATATTGTGATGATTGTTGTCCTGTGCATTTATTTTGATGATTAATCAAGCACTGCTTTGTTATACTTCCCTAACGGATATGCCCTAAACTGTACCTTATTCAAAGAGTTGCTCTAAATTTTGTAAACTCTCTGGAAATGAATAAAACAGTTGCTGCCTTTACAGATGTTTATCTTCCTGAGGAAATAAACAAGGAAGAAAATGACAGAAGAGTGAAGGTTGCCAACTAAATACTATCAGAGTGCAGAAGGAGTAAACATCTTCAGTAGATGGGAAGGAAGCAGGTAGGAAGTAGGAAGCATTAAACCTGATATGTTACTGATAGACAAAAATATGTGGGAGGCTATTTTAAGCAAGTGTATTAGTTCTCTATTGCTGTGAAATCGATTATCTCAGAATCTGATATTTTAAAGCAACAAATATTTCATTTATTATTTCACAGTTTCCATACATTAGGAGTATGGAGGGTTTATTTCAGTGCCTCTGACTCAAGGTCTCCTGTGAGACTGCACGCAAGCTGTTGACAGGGGTTGTAATCTCCACCAAAGCCTTCCACTTCCGAGGTGGATTATGGCCAGACTGTCCCTTGCCTTGGAAACCTTTTCACAGGGATAACTGTGAGAAGGCAGCTGGCTGCTTCAGGGTAAGAGATCTGGAACAGAGAAAGGCAGAGAGAGATTGGGAGGGTCAGAGAGAGACAGAGACTTAGTCAAGGTAGAAGTAAGTCCTTATCATTTAAGCTCAGAATTGATATCACTATATTCTACTATGTTCTGGTCATTACAATCAAACCATTAAATCCAACCCACAGTCAAGCTCAGGGGATTTCACAAAGGTGTCATTGGTAAGAGGCAGAGGTTTTGTGGGTCTTCTTAAAGACTCCTACTACTGTATTGATGATAATATAGTAAAGGAGTAAGAAGAAATACTCCCCAGTATTTGACAGTGGTGAGCAGTCCAGTGGGCTAAACTTGTTCCCAGCACATGAAGACCTCTCAGAAAGAGTCTGACGTTGTACACATACTTCTGGAGCTACTGGAGAACTGTTGACACCATTTATAAGAGAACACAGTGCTTGGAGTGATGTTTTAAGAAAACTCTACTCGTTTTTTAAAAAATGAGGTAGGGCAGGCATGGCAGCACACTCCGGTAATCCCAGCATTCAAGAGGCTACACAGTAGATGCTGTGAGTTTGAGGCTGGCAAGGGTTACCTAGTGAGTTCAAGACCAACCCAAACTACATAGCAAGACCCTGTCCCCAAAAGAAAATACAAATGGGAAGCTGAGGTAGGAGTCTCAGATAAGTAACACTAATTTTAAAACTTCTATAATTACTCCATTTAAAATGAAAATTATTTGAGACTAAAATTCTATTATGTAATCTTAATGCATAATATGTGTCTTGTCTGTCCACTGAGACAAGTTTAACACAATGATAAGATAGTTCCTCATATTCCACTGTGTGTAGCACAATAAAATTAGTGAATGTTGTATAAATACTTTTTTAAAACTCAGAAGGAAGATTACAAGAAAGTAGTATACAAGATAGGAGAAATTTCAAGAAAGATGTGGTTAACTTTCTCCATATAGCACAAAGTATTTGAGTCAGAAGCGAGACAGATGCTGAGATATAAAAAGTGAGAGGTCTTTCTAAAAGCACTATCAGCACACCCCAACAACACTGAACAACTGCAGAGCCCAGAAATGGTTAAAGTGAAGACTTCAGTATACATTTTGGCTAAAAGGAAGAAGTTAGTAGAAAGGGAAAGAATTTAAACACAAGTAAGGGAAGAACTGTATGGTATTAAGTCCCAGAACACACAGAAAGAGTAAAGGTTTTAAAGAATGTACAGACTGTGGCATTAACCATGGAGAGACACAGGAACATACTTTCTTCAGAAGATTGGAGGCATATGTCGGCAATATGTGAGAAAATTCTTTTTACTTTGTGAAATTCCATAACAAAGTTTCTGCCACCAAAATGATTAAAATGATTATAAGGACCATAACATATTCTGGCTTGGGGGGGTCACAAATATATTTGATCTAATGTACACATAGTTATGTGTACTATGTGCAAAGTAAAATTAACTAAAATGAAAATAACATCTGTTATTTAATCATGTCATTTTCCATATTTCTACTTAGTGGACCTCATGAAACAGCTCTTTTCATAAAATAAGCCAAATGATCATACGGTTCTGTGTTTATAGTAGATCAGGTGATTCCAAAAGGAAATTATCTTCCTTTAGATCACTAAGAATTCTATTTAATAAATATCTGAAGTGTATCAAGTTAGACAATGTAGAACCGACAAATACAAGAACAGAGTTCTTATCTTTGAAGAGCTCATGATAGAGAATGCAACATGACAAGTACATAGATTCTTCTAAGAAAAAGATGGTGAAATAGAATCATTGGTAACAAACCTACCAGGGTCTAAAGAGGGAGGGAAAGGTGGTAACTAGGTATGGCCATCAGAAAGTTTTCATGAATGAGATTGCAATTTACATGGCGCTGGCAGTTATTCTCCCACAGGAGTACTGACAGGAAGGAGCACCCTACTTTGAGACAACCACATACATAAAGGCATGGAGGAGGGGGATTATGGAAAATGTTGAGAAAAAAGCAAATGACCCAGTGAAGCTCAAGCACAGAGAAGAGGATCTAGAGAGAACCTAGAATACCCAGGACTATACTAGATAGTATTTTAATCAATGAGTCAGTAAATTCAGGTCTGCGTTTTAAGAGACTGATTTTAACAATAACAGGGTTTGTAATCTGTAGAAAAAGACACAGAGAATTCAGTTAGGATCCTAATGCAGTACTTGTGACAAGTGATGGGAACTTAGATGGAAACAGTGTCCAAATAGAAAGCTCCTCGGGATGTGCAAGTCATCCTGAAGTTTCATACTTCGAAAGTAGAGGTGAAAGATAAAGCAAAGGATGGCGTGTAAGGATGGTGAGGGAGAGCCACAAAGGAACCAAGGTTTTCAGCTTCATTTTCTGCTCTTCCAAGAATTCTGAGTTTGGAACATAGATGTTCTCCAAGAAGAATAGTGTAAGGACAGTGCAAAGAAATTTGGAAGTCGGTGACTACTTCAGGAAATTCTATCTGAATCTAAGAGGCATAGAATTGCCTGGTGGGTGACACAAAATGCAAGATTTCACATCCTACTGAGGGTAAAAATGACAGAAGTATTTGGAACATGTGCTCTGTCAAAAAAATCATAAGAAGCAAGAAGAAGAAAATATTGCAATAGTCCTATTATACTACAGATATGATAAGTAGCGGAATGCCAGAGTTAGCACAGCTACTGAATGTTAGGTTCCAGTGACTCAGGGAGGTCAGGAAAAGGAAGAAGAAAAAATAGAAAAAGAGAGAAAAGACAAAGAAGAAGAGAGAAAGGGAGGGAAATAGGGAGTGAAGAACAGAGGGGGAAAGATAAGGACAGAGAAAGGCACAGAAAAGAGAAGAGAAGAGAAGAGAAGAGAAGAGAAGAGAAGAGAAGAGAAGAGAAGAGAGAAGAGAGAAGAGAGAAGAGAGAAGAGAGAAGAGAGAAGAGAGAAGAGAGAAGAGAGGAGAGAGGAGAAAGGAGAGAGGAGAGAGAAGAGAGAAGAGAGGAGAGGAGAGGAGAGGAGAGGAGAGGAGAGGAGAAGAGAGGAGAGGGCAGGGGAGGGGAGGGGAGGGGAGGGGAGGAGGGAAGGAAATTCTTGTAGCATGTCCATACCTCAACAAAGTAATCTTCAGGTCTAAGCTATTACTGCTTCAGGCTGAATTACCTTCTCATGAATGCCAAAACATTTCTCGCTTACTGCTCATCAGGTTGGACCTGAGAATAGGATAAAGGCATAAAGAAGCACAAAATTATAAGAACATTTGCCAACCCATGTAAGATACATTATTGGTTTCCTGGGTAAATGATGCAGCAAATAGATGCTCTGTCCTGTAATTCTCTACTGTCAAAGGAGGCCCTAAATTCTTTCTTTTTACCCTATTTTCTTCTGTTCCTTAAATCACCAAATCTACTAAATGGGCTCTCACCGATATTAGAATCCTATGCCTCCTAATCCAATGGTATATGAGGTATAACAATGAAGAGCAAAATATGGAAATCTGTCCCTCATGCGCCCTAGAAAACAGAATGAGCAGTCATTATTTTTGTGAACTCAGAGAGCAGTACCCCGAGGTTCAGAGACAGCAAGTATGTAACTTTTTGAATTTTTTAAATGTGAAACCTGAGCTATACTCAAGGACAGTTTTCCAGCTTGGCCAAGAATACAACCATATCTTTGTATTCATAAATCTACATACTTAGACTATGTATCCATGACACATAGCCCTTATTTCTCTCTGGACGTTGTTTACTCAGAGACCATAGAGACCTGTGAAAGCAAGGGATTGCCTCTCGGGGAATAGCTTCATGCTGCTCTTTGTGTCTACCCACACGTGCAAGTGACTGAAGTATGCGAAAGGTAGTTCAACACTCATTGTTCTAACTAGGTTAATTCGGACCAGGTAAGCAAGAAAGCTTCTTCAGGTATCTGTTACTATTATAGTCCTTTCTACATGCTTTAGTCCTTAGTCTAGGAGCAAGTGAACAATCCTCTGAATGCTTTGGGCATCTCGCCTGATCTGTGTTAGATAAGTCGGTCCCACGGCAGTCTCACGCTGCTGCCTTGTAGAGAGCCAAGAACAGAAAAGCTCACCTGGAGGAAAGCAGCGGCACTTCCCTTCACCCTCACCAGGAGAACCTGCCCTTAGAAGCAGGTTGGTATTCAGAGCCAAAGCTCATTTCTCTTCCACCTGGGAAAACAGGTGGTCATGCTATGAACGTTAGCCACGCTACCAGTTGGATCAAGGGGAAACGCCAATTTGGCTCTCTTACACTAATATTAATAAAATAAATAAGCATATACCTATCGAGTTTTCTTGACCATAATGGAAAGATGATATTTAATACACCAAGTAACTCAGTAAAAAGTGACTTTCAAGTTATGGGTTCTATTCATATTTTCTTAAAATCTAAGTAGAAAAAATCAGGAAAAGGAATATACACAGTGTTATAACTTAACATGTCCCAAAATTATAATAAAATGAATTATAATTTTAGTTAATTATACTGTCTCCTCCAAGAGTAGCTCTCAATTATCAGTCTTGATATATTTCTGGTATTTCTTTTACTCAGTGGTTGGTACATTTCAAGCTAATCAAGGTTTTTGGCTGCAAGTAACAGAAGTCAGCTCTGGCTATCAGAAAACAGAACATAAACTTAATGGAAGGCTATGCAGAAGTTCTTGGAATTGGTAGGCCAACTGGAGAATCAGCTTGGAAAGTACACAGAAAATGTGGTAAGGGGCAGGCAGCAGACACCACCACGACACACCGCAGAAGCAGTGTGGACTGCAATCTATTCCAGATGCTGGTCAGCCCCACCATAGGCCCAGCATCTAGTATCCTTACCCAGAGTCACATTTCCAGGAGGAAGTGTCCAGTGGGAGCACTGCAGAAACATGCCCACACCTTCACTCTCTGAGAAGGGGAGACCCTGAACCTTACAGCTTAGTCAGTGGGAAGTGTTCCTTTGTCTCTTCAGACTCAGACAAAAGAATCATACACCCGAGATAGGCTTTACATGTAAGACAAGCAAAAAACATGGTGATGAAAATACATTATGCATGGTGTGAAGAGACTGTACTCTACATGTCTCATAATTATATTTCTATGCAGGAAGCATATTTAATTTTGAAACTTGAAAAATGAGAGAGAGAGAGAGAGAAATGTCATTGTGCTTTTTGAAATTTCATAGTCAAGGGATGTATAGATCAATTACTACTTTTCTGCTTTAAGAAACCGGGGAGAAAATGTCTCCCCCTGACTTTTAGCCATCTTCCTTTAAAATTCATTTATTTATTCATTTATTTATTTATTGAAGTGTCTTAGTTACTTTCTCACAACCAAGACATAACATCTGACACCCACAGCTCAGAGGAGGAGAGGGTTATTTTTGGTTCACAGCGCCTGGCGGTTTTAATCTATGGTCCACAGGCTCCAAGGCAGGGCAGCGTGGCAGAGGGGCAGAGCAGAGGAAACATCCCTTCAAGGCCTGCTACAGAAAGCAGAGTGAGGCCAAGGAAAGAAGAATGGAGAGAGACCCTTCTAGGCCACCGTCCCAGTGACCCACCTCCTCCAATCCGGCTCCTCATCCCAATACCACATTTAGCTATAAATTCATGAGTGGGCTAGTCCACTGATGAATGTCATGCTCCCATGATCCAGACATCTCTCCATGCCCCACCCAAGAGTGCATAGGGCTTTGGGGGGCATCTAGATATAGACAATAACAGAAAGCTATTTTTAAGATTCATGCTAATGTAACAGTACTGTGGAGAGGTTATTTTTATGCTAAGCATTGTTCTAAATGTTTTATATGCATTAACTCATTTACATGTATTAACTCATTTTATTTAGTAAAATGTGGTAGTTATTCTTGACTGTCAATTTGTTTAGCCTGAGAGAGGGGCTTAGTAAAGCATATGTTCGGGTATGACTAGGTTGGAGAAGACCTTGGAGACATGACCTTAAGGATAATATCTGATCACTGGCTCTTTTCTCTCAGGTCTTCCTCCTGCTCTTTGGTTCCCAGATGCCACCAGTTGAGCAGCATTTCTCTGCCATGTCCTTCCACCATGATGCTTATAAATTGGAGCCAGCCTACCATGGACTAAAATATCCAAAGCCATGAGCCGAAATAAATCCTTCCTTTAAACTTCAGATGTCAAGCAATTTGTCCAAGCGATTGAAAGCTGACCAAATGCAGAAGCATTCTCAATGGATTTTGAAATTACTTTAAGAAAATAAATTACTTTAACTTCAGGTAAAGTTCCTACCAATACTAAGCCACCTCAAATGTTGGAAGAACGTAGGACTGCCCAATATCTCATGTTAAAACTTACAGTTAAAATCTATGTTATTCTGACAAAATATTAAGAGACAATTTTTATTTTGTGGCACATTCTTGCACAAACATGATTATAATGCAACCAAAACAACACAATAGAAATGTAATGAAATTTTTCTAAATAAGTCACTAATGGAAAATTTATATGAGTAACTGGGAAAATTGATATGTAGTAACTGAGAAAATACAATCTGGAATTATGGACAAAAATTTTAAACCTCCCTCATACGCTAAATAACTACAGAACTTTATAGCTCACACAATTTACTATGGAAAGCATCCAATCACACACGGGCTGATAACACAGCAAGGCCACCATTGCAATACACATGATCTTCTCACAACTCCAGTAATGTATTCAAGTAGAAAGACACATTCCCTAGCCTCACAATGAATTGTAAGTAGCAATCATCGGATGGTGTTCTAGACAAACTTTACAAAACGCTAAATCCCCCCGGCCAGTCCTCCATTTTGGCCCTTTAGCCATTTCTCCCGTCCTTCCTACCACCTGCCTGGGATGCAGATGTAAGGCATGCTAACTGGCTCCCTGCCACTGTGAAAAGGACCTGAAATAAACCAGCTTAAAGGAGCAAAGTTGTATTTTGGTTCACAGCTTCAGATGCTTCAGTCCCTTGTTGTTCAGCCCTCCTGCCCTGGACGGAACATCATGGCAGGGAACACGGGGAGGAACAAAGCTGCTCGCCCCTTAGCGGCTAGGAAGCGAAAGCAGAGAGAGGAACAGGCTGGGGCTCAAAGACAGGCCCGCAATGACCTAGCTTCCTTCTGCGAGGCCCCGCATCTCAAAAGTTCTGTTGCCTCCCGATCGCTTCATAAACCAGCAGCCAAGTCTGTAACACATTAGCTTTGGGGGATCACTTCAGATCCCAACCACAACACAAAGCCTAGACTTCCAATAGTAAATTTGAAGCTATAAAGTGACATTGAGGCCAGGAACTAAAGACAGCAGAGTGGAAAGACAGAAGGCAACTGGCAGTAGGTCTCTAAACACAGAACAGAAATACTCTGTCCAACCTGAACTGCTACCTCTGTTTTATATAAATTCTATCTTGTTTTTATCCACTTAATTTGGGTTTTTTTCTTATGATGCTGAACATAATCCTATGTGATATATCTTCCTACTACTTTGAGCATGAAATTATAGATGAATATGTCATGTACACCACACAGAGCTCTAGCTATGGTTCCTGGGTTATTTTACATAGTGCAAAGTTCATCAAGATATTTAGCACTGAAAATATTTTCCATATATATACCTTCTTTTAGAACCCAAATAACCTTAGACACCATAAAATTATGCCATTTTGCAGATGGTGAAATAGTTTTAGATGTTAAATGACTTGATCAAGTAGAAATCTTTGATGTGGACTTTAGGTCTTGAAACTCAGATCCCTTCTTTCTATTCCACCACACTGCTTTTCCTAAGAAATGCAAATCCTTTCGATAAGATGTTTCTTATACAGCCAGGCTTTCAGCCTATATCTAGTAAATGCACTGACTCATTCTTCATCTGACTAACTTGAATCCAATAAGTAAATGCTTCTCTCAGAGCTCCATGGTGATGAGCCAATGAGAGACACAAGGGTATGAAGGTGATTCACTAGGTGTTCCAAAGTCTTTGCCAAATTCATTTTTAAAACCTGAGAAACATTAATCTGACTCAGAGATATAGAGGAAGTCAGGGATACAACATGAATGGAGGGTATCATCAAATGAAAAGGGAAAAGGAAATAAGATCTGTAACTTATTGCAAATTGTATGTAATAGTATGCAGAGGAGAAGAGTTTATTTTAATATTAAATAACAGTGAGATTTTATTATATGTTTGTATAACTAACCACATGGTAGTCTATGTTTACCACATTTTATGTTTGATTTCCCCATATAGCCAGGAATATATCTCAGTGGCACAAGCATCTACCTGGCAAATACAAGGTCCTGTGTTCATTTCCCAGTACCAAAATATATATATATAT
>NW_004955424.1:25680266-25701366 GCF_000276665.1 Chinchilla lanigera | reverse complement strand
CATATATATATATGATTTCTACATATAAACAAACTCTGACAAGCCCTTTGAAGCATGAACTATGTAGTTTTAGAAGAGTCAGTCATGCTTTCATCTCTGTGTTGTAGGAGGAAAATGGTTTTCACAGTCTGTTACATAAGAAAAAGGCAAAGCATTAACCCTGGATTCAAACATACTGGAGGTCACTTTTTTCTTGCTTAGATAGAAATCAGTAATTCTAGAAATTAAGAATCATATAAAACAAAGAAAGGTATACTAAACATAAAAGTATGTTTTGGTGATCTTAAAAAAAATACAAAAGCACCTAGTGCATTAAACCACTAAGTGACTGCACTGGGACATAGGACTGAGTTCTTACTTAGTCACCCCCTGACTCCATGGCCTTTGACAAATTACATAACCCCTCTACAATGTGCTTTCCTCATCCCTCTAATGAGAATAGTAAACGTGTCTCAAAAACTCACTGAAAGTAGTCATGGAACTAATGTATGGCAGGAAGGAAGTGGGGTAAATATCCAACAAACATCGTTGCTGTTTTCCAGATACATAACAAGTAGAATTTTCCTTTCTAATGTCTCAAAGTCTTTTCATATACCTCTTAAATCAACAAGACTGCAATCTACTCAAAGATATTCCCAAATAAGTTTACTGGAAGTAATTTATCTGTGAATATTTGTGCATGGATACATGTATAAGTGTGCCCAAAACACCTTGATCAAAACCAATGTGCTTTATTTTTATTTTATTTATTGTATTTTTGTGTGTGTATGTCTTTTTTGAGACAGGGTCTCAAGCTCACTTTGTAGCCCATGCTGGCCTCGAACCTGCAACAATCCTCCCACCTCAGGCTCCCAAGTGCTGGGATTACTGGCGTGCGCCACAGCGCATGGCCTTTATTTTTATTTTAGACTGTTTTATTTGGAAGGGATGTGTCCTTTTGGAGAAATGAGGGGACAAAACTAGACTACATTCTCTCTCTCATCTGTTTGCATTATTTGAGGCAAGGGTTTTTTCCCTGGAATCTATCTTGTGGAGCTACCATATCTTGTAGTGCAGAAAGATTCAGTGCATGTTACAGTTTCTGTATAAGATGTAGCTCAGACGTCTTGTGTTCAGAGGTGGGGCCTGGTTGGCAGGCACAGATCACTGAGGGTGTGGCCTAGATGGGAGGGTTCTCGTCCCCAGCTGCTCTTCTTTTTCTGCTTCCTGGAGACCATGAGGTGAGCAGCTTTCCTCTGCCGGAAACCATGCCATTGCTTCCTCGGAACCAGACGCTCATAGATTGAACCCACTGAAACAATGAACCTCTCTTCCTTTCAATTGCCTGTTAGGGGCATTTAGTCTCAGTAATGACAAAGTGCTTATAAAGTACCAAAATACCATTAAGATAAAGAAGAATGAACTCAAACTCTAAATGCTAAGGACAGAAATTTCATTGATCTTGGTTTCAACAAGGCCAGGAACAGCAGGTGTGAGATGAGCAAAAGAGTTTTCTCCCAGCCTCTGGCTGCCAAATGTTGGAAAGAGCTGTGTGCTGAGCACAGGAGGCACAAGAGGAAGCAGTGCATCCACAGTGCCCTCTAACCCACCAAGTGATTTTGTCAGGTTGCAGTGCCGTTTCTCGGGGTCATCAAGATTTCTCAATTGTGATGATGCCTTACATATCCCATCAAACTACAATTTCACATTGGCTGTTTCCTGGATCTCGGTACACAAGCTATTTCCTGGATCTTGCCAGAAGCTTAGTACTGTCAGTCCCCAGTCCTTAACACCTAGCTACACAGTGCCTTTTCAAGGAAGACAATGGTGGGGCTGCTTTCTAGAAGCCCCTCGTCATGAAAGGGCTCCACATCGCCTGCTGTATTCTAACCAGTGGCTCTAAAAGCCATAATATTTACATAAACACAAAATCAAATGTCAAAAACTCATGAATTTAGAATACACATTTTCTAAGTATGAGGCATATTGGCCAAAACAAAAGTCTACCTAGGAAAGAAAGCCTTAGTGTAGAATTTAATACTACAAATAGAAGGCTTAGGGAAATATTTATTTAAGAGACTATTTTATATTCAAGTCTTCAGAAGGATAAGATAATGATGAACATTTTAAAATCTATTCATTAAGATCTTTTAAAGAAGTTTTTAAATTATATGAATTGGCATCATCTCATGTTTTAAAATACTAAAAGTTCCTGTCTTTCAAATTATTACATAATGAAGACTGTTTCTCCTCAGGTTACCTAAACTGATGAGATTTTTGACAATGTAAAAAAAAGAATCAAAACTTGTATGATTGATTAAATATTAAATTTCACATATTTGGAAGAATTTATTGTGACTTTTGAAATATGCATTTACACACACACAGGCATACACATTCTCAAATACACATACACATATATATAGAGAGATATTCACATATGCTGCTTATTTTATTCACTAGATGAAGTAAAAGAATAAATCAAGATCACAGAGTCTCTTGAAAAATGGAATGCAAATTTCAAAAATATTTTTCTGGCAGAAAAAAAAACAGCTGATAGCTTCAACGAGAATGAACATATATTGTGATGAATAAAATTTTACAAAAAATTTGGCAAGCACCTATGAAATATATGTAGGAAGGTAAATTCAACCTTCTTTTCAAAGAAACATGGAGAGGAACAAATGCATAGTACAGATACAAAGTCTTGGAATCCAGAACTCCATTTGCAGAGGAGGAAGGAATCACAAATCCCACAGAACCTTTTACATATATTTTGATGTTTTCCTTTTGTGCACAGTATTGATGAGTGTATCGTGTGCTCATTGAGAAACCAGCCCTCAGTAATTGTCAGGGATCTTCATTCTGAGTGCAGACTCGACTGGAAATTAATTGCTTCGGTGCAATCTGAACCACATCATAAATGTCATGTAGAAGTTGCAGGGAGTGAGGAGGCAGTGACAGCTCAATCCGCACTGTTTCATTTAAAGGTGGGTAAAACACACTGCGACAGAAGTGCTCTTCATCAATAATTTAGTCCGCAGTGTAAAGCCAAGCCGTGCCAAAGATGCCAGGGGAGCCGCTGCCTCCCCGGTTTTAATGACACCAGCAGGGAGGGGTTGAGGGGCCAGCTCAAATCAACATTCACTGCACATCTGGGCATGTCGGCAGATGAAGATATCAAGGACTGAGCTGACAGGACAAAGGGTTGAAAAAAGAAGTGTAACCCAGAAAACCTTTACTTTGAATTCTTTGTATAAATTCAAGGAAGATGACAGTTGCTAAGGTCATCTTATATAATAAAGCTTCCATGATCTACATGCAGAATTTTAACCCTTTCCAACATGTAATCAGAGGATGGAAGTTTAGTTTCAAGGTTTACTTTGCAACTCTAAAATATTCCTATTTGTCCCCCGCCCCACCACCATAACACATCTAGAACGAGCCAATTTTTTTTTTTTTGAATGAGCCAAATCTTAACAGAAACTGCTCGATTTCATCTCAAGAACCCTAATTATGGCTCCTTAGAAGACCCACTACAGTTGGAGGTCAGTCCAAGTTCCTCTTAACCTTGGGGAGTTTAATATCTTGGCTATTGCACAATGTGTTTGCTTGAAACTCAAGTTTGCCTGAAAATCTAATTTGGGAGCTCCCATTGTAATATAAAAGAAATAATGTCAAATGGCACAGCCATTTCTTCCTTATTGTACTTTGTTTTAAAAATAATGAAAATAAAAGGAAGAGATACATGTTTTCAATGCCTAAAAAGTGCTATTTCTGGGATTCTAATACAAAAGTTTGGATAAAATTTGAAAAACTAGAATTATATGAATTACAGGAGTTGCAATTTTGTCCTAATCTTCAGAGAACACCATGCATTCCCATTTTGTACTACTCTTAGAACTCCAGAGACCAAATTCAATTATCTCATCCTATGTTTTGTATATTTGGAGGACATTATGGCCTCACCAAGGGCTGATTAGATTCTTACACTAAGGAGATTCGGTCCTCATTGACAGAGATGTATGGCGTTTCCATTTTTCCCCAAAGGTTTTTAAACTAAAAGCTGAAGTTAGTAACATTATTAATGCTAATCAGAGTACAAAGTTTAAAATAATTTGGCTACAGTAATGAAGAATAAAAGACAATCACTACATATAATTTATATAGAAAAAAACACTGGATGAGTTTTTTTAAATGACTAGCATACAGATGACTGCTAGCCAAAGTCCAGAATGGGTGAGAACAAACCAGCCATAACAGTTTCATAATATAAAGGGGAGGCATATGGTAAGAAGCTAATAAATGCAAACTCCCAAGAATTTCTAGGCATGACTAGCTCATCTTAAAGCCCAGGTATGTAACACAGCTTAAAGCACAGTTTTAAATGCTTTATATGAATCAGTGCATCTAATGACACTTATAAGATTCAGGAACTGACATAAGAAATTTCAATCATTACTGTAGATCACATCATCTTAGCAGATCCCTCCTGTCTAACTAGCTGGTACCTAGGAAAATTTACAGATTTCATCATTAATTTGCCACGTTTTTTCAATAAACTCATGGAGAGGACTGCAAAAATAGCTCTAAGCTGGACAGGTAAAATTCTATAGGGCTTAGATTTGGCAAGTTGAGCAAGCGCAGCTGTCTAACTGCTGGGCTGGGTTTTCCTGATGAAGAGACAATGCATGTCCTTATGAAAAGTCTTACCAGAAGAAAAGTGACCTTGGCATCAAATTCGCATCCAAATTATGTAATAAGGAGTCTATAATTACTTATTAGGTCAATAGTCGTCAAAGTAGAAACTTTATGAAGTGCTCATAAAATATCCCTTTGAAAGCCTGGTAAAATGGACAGAATTAATCAGTGAAAGTCCTCTACTTTTATTAGACTTACTTCGCCATTTTTGACTTCCTTATTGTATTGATATCATGAAGGTATGGAAATATCTCAAAGTCCATTTTAAAACAACAAAACCATTCTCATTCACCAAAAGATGTGTGAGAGAGAAGACTATTGTATTGAAAGTATAAAGTTGGACCATCTGAGTCCTCCTGGTGTAGCTCAATGGCAGAGTGCTTGTCTGCCATTTGCAAGATCCAGAGTTCATCACCATGACTGCAAAGAAATTTTCTAGAAAGTAGAATCCCAAGAAATTGCTAATACTCAACTGATTATCTTTTACCTACAAAAATGTAGTTTCATATGGGTCAATCTAATAATTCTTCACTTTTTAACAGTTGACTTAAAAACTCTCATGAGTTTGAATATTTGTTAAAACCCTGTATTTAACACATTTAAATTTTTGAAGCCCTACTATTATCAATCAATGTGATTGTTCTAGACAATGCAGCTAGTAATAAGAATTTTTGCTTCTTAGGGAAAAATTGAAGTGGATTAGGAAATGAGTTTAATGCTAGAATATTTGGAATTCTATTTGGATGACAATTAGTAGAAAATAGGCTAATGGTATCTTTGAAGTTATTACAGTTTATAGAAAAAAGTTTTGGTGATAATTTCTCTAATTTTATCTCCTCAGTGTCTGTGAAAATAGCATCATGAAGGCAACTCATGTAAAATCTGCCACAGCTTGCTAATCTCAAGACAGATCCAGGGAGAAGGTATTTCACATGGGTTATATAAACCAAAAATAAAAATGACACATGTCATCAACTTCAAATTAATTTCCATTTTACGAACCAAGGACACTCAACTTGCTCCCCATAGCCACATGTCTAAGTCCCTTGAGCTCCAGATGGAAACAAATGTACATGATAATTATCACTGGGTTGTTGTAGCCTTAAATGGGACCGAAAGACAATCATGCTGAAGTGTCACATCCAAAGGATAGCTGCTTTAAAAACGCCCATGAAGCAATATCACTCAATTTAAATGGTAGTACTGTCAGAAGGCCTTGGATAATATAGCTACCAAATGTGTTCTCTTGAATTGTAACTTTTTTTGAGGGCTTGGGGAACATGAAATGTTTGAAGCACCTTTTGAGAAAGCTACTAATATCTTTCTGACTTTGAATATTCTCTTTTTTACTATAAAATGGAACAACACTATAACAGGTTAGAATGAAGTAGATTATATTGATGGTATGCTGCCCAATTATACAGGAGCCATGATTAAAACTAAGAAACATCGGTAGTCAACAGCACAAGACCTAGGTGACAGGCAATAGAACATTCCTTCGATATTTTGCAAATAAAGCAGAATATTAAGCCTTTTACAGAGGCAGGCAAAGTATCTCAGAGGCATATATTTCTAAAAGATAATTCATACTTACAATAAGAAAGTCACAATTATTGTAACAGCTAGCTATTTTAACAGATCCTGTGTGGGCCCCCCACCTAAATGTTGCTCAAGAGACATGACTGCATGTTACAGATGGTGGTGGCAGATATCTGTTTAATTAAATCCTTTATTTAAAATATGATAAAACATGTCAAAATGCAATAACATGGAATTTTGCAAGAAAAATTTTCCAGATATTTTTAGCCAATGAGTTGAAAGCTCCAAAATGATGGTAACTGAGGCAAAAAAGGATGAAGTAAATAGCTTCATTCTATGACGTCAGTTTCTTTCTTCGTTTGAGCTCAACTCCCATGGAGAATTAAAAAACTCACCCAACAGAAACTTGCCTACCAAGCCTGTTAATAAGAAGCAACTGCTCTGATCCCACAAGGCATCTGCCCTACAAGCAAGCAGGTTCAGTTGTCATAAAGTTAAATATTTCCCACATAAGAGAACCATTCATCTTGACATTGTTCACTGCCATCCTCTTCTATGCCCACAGTGTGAAAGAGCAATAAATATTCATAGTTATAAGAGTTGGGGTGGGGGACTTTTACTTAGGAAGTACAATTCAAATATGGTAAACATCTAAAGTCTCAGTTACCTTGACAAACTTTGTGGGACGTGAATTTGGAGAGAAAGAAGGAACCCCGGAGATTGGCAGAAAGGTCGGAGAAGGGCCGATATGGGCAAGGCGTGGAGGGTCTTTGAGAGAAGCCAGGGAAGCAATATTTCAAAAAGGCTTCTGCAAATTCACTTGGGCTTGCACAATATGTTTCTTGAAGGAGTTTGAAGCCCAATATATAAAAAGCTGACTATTTATATATTTGATTCCTTAAAAGCAATTAGGAATACAAAGCAGATGGTCCAGCATTGTAGATTTCCCTTTTCATATTGCTTAAACACTAGAGATCAATAAGTCTAATATAAACAGATGATTTCCATAGCAGGGTTTATAATTAGCTGGCACTGAATGTGTCCAAACTCTAAAATAATTAGCAGAAGCATGTGGCACACCATTAAAACCTTGTGGCTTGTCTGCATTTACATTTATAATTATTAAAGTTAATTATGATGCTTGTGGTGTGGTTCCAAGCTCCTTTACAACTTAGATTAAATATTTTTTTTTAAATCCCACAACTTCCTTTCTAACCTTCCTTGAGCCCCTGGAAATCAGTGAAATCAGACCAAATTAGGGATGCATAGCTACAACTTTTTGCTCCAAAAAATAAAATCTGACTTTATCATAAAACATAGGTTCTTCTTAGAGAGTTGGCAGCTTTTTCAACTGATAACAACAGTAAGATCTTGAATTTTAATTTAGTCTCAATGATATGAATAAGCAGGAATAACAATGTACACAAACAAGTTTTTGGAATGAAAGCTATCATTTTGAGAACCAAATGAATGGTCACATAGTGCCAAAGTAGTTTTCTTAATTTATTATGTAATTATAGAGAATTTAAAATAACATACTTACATAATGTTCTTTCTTCAAGGTCTAAAGATATTCTATATTATTTTAGACACAGTTAACATTTCACAAGATGGGTAGTAAGCAGTTCATCTCTATTTTTGAAGTTAATACCCTGAAAAAAGTGTTTAGTAAAGCCCTCCCCTGTTCTAGGAGCCATGGAGACGATAAGAAGTGCAACACAGACCCTGCTTCCCCAGCCAGAACAACGAGAGCCTCAGCCCCACCTACAGTCGCACTAACCGTAAGAACACATTTCCATAAAATCGGAAGCAAGAAGTTAGATGACATAGGTTTGTCCTTCTTGTCGGATGTCATCTATTGTCACTGCAACAACTGGCCAGCCTCGTAATGTAAATCTAAGTCTGGTGGTTTTTCCATGTCTGGGTAACCATATGAACATTTGTACTCTTTAACTTATCTAATGCACCAGGCCAACTTTAAAGGCATAATCTATAATATATTTATAAGTCATTAAGTAGGAAAAAAACCATTCAGGACCTTATTTTCTACATCTGTTTTCAAATATTCATTACTATCAAATTATCTATGCTCATAAAGGTAAAAAATGTGTTTTCTTTCTAAAATAACCTATTGACTTTACATAGTTTTAAGTACTTTGTTAATCTTTTATTTTCCAGTGATTTTTCTTCGCTAGAATTTTACATATAAAACCTGTCTTCAGTTATCTTTTTATAGATAATTTCAATCTTATTTTACATGAGTTTAAATATAGTAGTCTTGCCCTTCTCAAAACTGTAAGACACTTCTATGAAATATGTAACTTCTAGCTTCATTTTTTCCATAGCAGAGATATTTTTACATGGAAATAACCACATTTTCATCATGAAGAAAAATCTTTTGTTCCATCACTTCTCCTGATGCATCATTTAGAGGTTAAAAAAAATGAAAATATATTTTATTGAAGCTATTAATATTAGAATGAAATGCATTTATGTTAATTTCATTACCAATGAAATATGTGGAAACATAAAGATATTGTTATTTTAATGTACCAGATTAAAAAAGGAAATAATGCAATATCAGCTGAATGATTTTTAAGTTACTTATTATTTTAATAAAACTATTAAATAATTATGTCTAATAAAACCATATGGTCATTACTGGCTAAGGAAGGAACAGAAGACAAAGAAAAATGATGAAATAAGGTATATCAAGGTGAAAGAAGTCTCAGTGTTAGCAAGGGGGAAAAACACAGAAAGGTGTACATAGAAAGAGTCAAGAAGAAGGTAAACATGATAGACAGGCCTGTGGTGTACATTATAATTCCAGGACTCTGGGAGGCTGGGGCAGGAGCAACACAACTCCAAGTCCAGCCTGGAAAATTTATAGAATTAGAGAGACGTGGGAGGTAGTTCAATGTAAAGGCTCAGAGTTCAATCTCCAGTACCTACCTACCCCACAAAAGATTACAGGATCTACATTTTTTAAACTTCTGCTACTGAAAAGGGTAATGCACGCTCGCGCTATCTAGATTTGCATCTGAGCAGTCCTCCAAGGCTCAGGGAAGTCATTTTGTTTAAGAGCAAGCCTTCTTACACAATAACTGAGTGTTATTATAATAGAGCTAGTAGATTTAAGTACTACTATTTTCATTGTCATATGATATGCATGGTTATCGTGTGTGTTTGGTGTATGTGTGTGGCATATCTGGATACTCCATGCTTCTTCACAATTTTCTATGTGAGTACCTGCACCCACTCTTTGTCATGTATCATGTGCCCACCCCCCAGAATTCCACAGATCAACACTTCTTAAATGAGGTAGCCCAAGAGGAAAACAAAAGCAATATTATGTAAACTGTCACTATTAAGATGAGGGTAAATACTTAGAAGAAACCATGTGACATTAACCATTTGCATTCCCTACAAATACCCATGTCATTATCCATTCAATTTAATTGCAGAAACACGAATTGTGTCATTCTTCATCAATCTTACCCAATCCTCACACTGTCTGGGTGTAATGTGTGTTGAAGGCAGCTTATTAGATGCTGAAGCCATTAAGATTAACCTCAAGTGACTCAGAGCACAGTTGGAGATGTGAAATGCCACAAGTGAAAATCCAAGGCAATGCTTGCTTTGTGAGGAACACAGTACAGTGACCCAAGAAACCCTCACTAAAATAATGAAAGTTGAAATATGTTTTCATAGAAGCGTAGGACATCCAAAACCCAGTATTTGGGATATTGAGATGAGGTTTTCTAGGTCAAAAATTGAGGCACATGTAAAGGCGTAGAATATTTTCAGAGAATAGAGACCATGACCAAGATCTCTCTGGAGTCTGCATTTCAATCATCAGGCAAGAGAAAACTTTGAAAAACATTTTGAGCAGGGCTGGCTGGGGTACCTTTCCCTCACCATCTACATGATCCCTCCCCAAATCAACGCAACCTCACCTTCATCTTGCCCTGGTCACTATAGGCTTGGCCTGCAGAAAATAAAATCCAGGTGACATCCTACCCCCAGCCCAAATGCTTTCATTTCTCAAATCTCCAATAAAAATCCATATTTCTCTCTCAGAAAACCCACATTCTTCTTCCAGACTATTTAAGTCCACTCCACGTCCGTCACACGCCTTCTGGCCCGCACTGCAGTTTCCTCTGGCTCAGGCCAGACCAGGAGATGTCTGGAATGTGACAAGGTAGGACGAGCCTGCCAGCTCTGTTCTGTTAGCAAATTTATTTTCTTCTCTTAGACGGATGATAAAAATGTCACGGTGTGATGCTTTAGAAGGCCCAGGAGCTCCCACCTACAGCTGTGGGGCTTGTGTGGAACCTGAAGCCAAGAATGCCATAAGGAGCACAGACAGCCGCTCTACCATCGCTGCTTCTCCTGCATTGCTCATTCTCCTGCTCAATGATGCAATGGGACCCCCTCAGGGATTCTGAGTCTGATCATGTTTTCCTTGCTATTTTTTTACTTCCATCTTCCCTTCACTAAGGCAGCCCAAACTGCTGAATTTTTCATGAAGCAGATAATATCACTGTACACAGATAATGGCATTCAAACACATCCATCTGCTTGTTAGCTCTGACTACATTGATTGCAATTCTACTCAAAGAGTATTTACCAAAAAATGATTTTTCTCTGCTTTTGTAGTATTAAAAATGCACATTTTCAGAAGGCAACTATAGAGGGGCCCGTATACATACATAAGCCAAGAAGGAAAAATGATCTGAGAAATTAAGCAGCAGTCTCTGAGGCTCGTCCAAGAACAACAGTTTACTTTTTCTCAAAGATGGATTTCAAATCCAGATGAGGTTTATGACTCGATGATTTTGTTCTTCCATCAACTGGAGAACAGAGGGTAGAAAACTGAGTTTTATTGGTATGACAGACAGGGCCAGGTCGTTCCCTGGGAAGAGGGAAGACGCGCGGTTTTGCCCCTCACGCTATCTGCGGTGCCTGTACCAGAGACGGGACTGGATGAGTGTGAAAGACTTCTTCTTCCAAGGTTTCTTCTGTCTCCATGGATGCTGGAGTAGTAGGAAAGATAAAAACAAGACCCAGAGCAGAATAGGGAAAAGGAGGAGGCAAAGGAAATATGTCCTCTGGATCTAGCCTTTCACAGCCTAGAATTTGGTCTCTGAGTCTAGAATAGACAATGATCAATGTAATTCAAACAAGAGAATTCACTTTTTTTTTTCACATCCCGTCTCAAAGGCAGAGTTTTTTCCGTATGCAAGGTATAACATGTAAGCTTACTCCGAAGTGTCTAAACACCAGCTAACCTCAGTTTTCTTAGTCATAAATGATACCTTTAATTATTTACTTTGCTATTCTAGTTCCTATTCTTATGTTCAGAAGTCAAATGGAAAATTAATTCAACATGTTGGTATATGTGTAACCATTATGTCATAAGATGTTGTTTTCTCCATACTTTTTCTTTGTCCTATTCAACCACAGTCATGTCATATTAACTGGTTTGGATTCTTATTTGAATAATTGCTGAGACATATTCTAACTGGCATGAGATTTTTAATTGAATGTTCAATTAATTCAATTACCCCTAGCTTCCCTAAATTCTAGATAATTACCCCTAGTATCCTTAATTTCTAGACAAATATTTGTTCATCCAGCATGTAAATGAAAAAAGTTTAGTTCACTCCACATCATTCTCAGTTCTCTAAACTAAAGCACTGCACTTCATCTAAAAATTTTCTAATGAAAAAAGTTCTACCATTCTTAATACTTATAAGCCTTGGAGATAGAAACTTACTTTGAACACTCAGGAAATGTTCTAAAGACTCAAATTTTTCCATTATAAAAAATGTAACGTTAGTGAAAAATGTAGTAAGTATTGTGGGAAAATGTAGCAAGTATTAACATAGGCCTCAGACATATTTTTTGAAAGATATGCAGATTGTGTAAAAGTGAGTATGTATAGTGGTAGGTCTTGTGAGTATATTTTATGTAGTATTATTTTCAGGGGTCAGGGATAAATCTGGGATAATGTATACACTGTGCTGTGGATCATATCTAGAACATTGTGTGAACCTATCAAAAGAATTAAGAATAAAATTAAAATGTATAGATATTACTCTTTATCAATAGGTATTGTTAAATCAGAAGAGACAACTTCTGCTGTGATAATGAATTTCTTTTCTTCTTAAAATATATTTTATCATTTGTACAACAGAGAGGTACAGAGGGGTTGAAGAAAGGGAAGGGGAATGGGGGGAAGAATCAAAATGTATTATGTACATGTTCAAATTCCTCACCATGAATGTGATCATTATGTATATTGAAAGTGTACCAATAAAATTAATTTAAAAAAGAAAGATAGAGAAATCATTGACAACATTTAATATTATCAATATCAATAAAAGATATTATGTAGTCTCTAGTTTCAAAGTAGTTTGAAATTCCATTTAGAAATTACTCATGGGTTGGAAGTATCTCTCCCTTTTTTTTAACCAAATAAAAACTAGATGAAGCAAGTGCAGACACACAGCTCCCACATGCCCTGCACAGTCCCTGCAATACAGCTTCAAACCTTCCAATTAAATGTCTCTTGATACTGGAACGTGATCAAATAACTGCTGTACTATGCTTACATACCAGCAAGCTTTAGCCGGGCCTCAGCATAACAAGTCACACTTTTTTCTAACAACTAAATAAACTATCAAATCTATAAATCAGAAAAGAGAGATATCACAATAGTATTCCTTATTTTAAATATCAATGAGAAATAATTAACAACAATAAATGGATACACCTTATTCAATTGTTATTTCACTAAAGAGTCAGGGAGGAAAATAGAGGGAATACCTGTGTGTGTTGGTCTCATCAAATGGGATAAGAGAAAGGCCTGTGTCTTTTCCACTTTTTTCTACTGAAGTACATTATAGGGAACAATGCTAATAGTTCCAGTATAATGTCTATGGTTTTCCTTTAACCATTCTAGGATACAAAGCATTATCTAACATTTTCACTCATATCGATATAGTAAATATATATTTCTCTCAGGGACAGGGATATAAATGTTGGATCTCTAGTGCAGGTCTATTATCTCCCACAACTGTTTCTGCAATTCTTCCTACTCAGACAAGAGGACCAATTCATTACAACCTCTAATTCCTCCTTTTAGCACTAATGTCTATGTCAGTCTATTTCTTGTAAAATGGAGAATTTTCTATCTACACAAATCTGTCTCCACTACAGTGACATTTCCTAATAAAATGTAATACTTTTAGCATAAATGCAAGTAATTCTGGGTTATAACCTTTTGGGACAAGTGAAATAATAATTTACAAATCCTGAGAATTCCTCAGTACCAAAAATAAACAAATAAAAAATAGTAACTTAGCATCTACTTCAAACACAACCATGTTAGGATGCTGTTATGGTTGATACACTGTGTCAACTTGGGTTGACACAGTGACTCAGCAGTTCTGCATCTTGGAGTAAAAAGGACACGCCCTTACGCTTCTGGGATGTTGTTTATTGTGTTAATTTGAGTTTAGAAGGTTAACTATGTGACTCAGAAGGGAGCCAGGGTGCTTACTTTGTATTCATCCTCAGTCTGTGCACCAGGAAGGCATGCAGAGGGTGCGGGTATAGAGAACTACCCCCACTTCCCCAGAGCAAATAGACTGCATAAAAAAAGGAATTGAGGAAGGACTGGCTGCTGGTTCTTCGGAGGAGCTCCAGTCTTCGCCTTCAGCTTGGTCATCTCCTGGCTTCTGGTGCAGACTGTTGGGCTTCCATCTGGACTCTTCAGCCTTCTGGTGTTGGCTCTCCAGCCTTCATTGTAGATTCTTCAGATTCCGTCGCAGACCCATCAGCCTTTTGATACGGACTTGCAGGACACTGCAGTGAGCTCCAGGCCCGGGGCTGGGCTCTTCAATCTCCAGCCTGCAGACACCCTCTGCACGCTTCCTCATCCAACTCTGTAGCTGACCATTGTAAGTCAAACTTGTAATTTCTTGTACATTTGTTTATCTTGTATTATATCTGTTCCTCTAGTAAACCCTGACTGATACAGAGAGGAGGAATGTATAGACCCTACTTTCAGTAATTTTATAATGTAAGATAATAAACAAGAGCAAGTAACAGTAAAGCATCCATGAAATAAGCCCCATAGTACACGATTATATGCCACCTTAGGAGGCTCAGAGGGTGAGAAGGAATGAGTACAGGAGGACTGAGGAAAGCTGCATTCAGGTAGTACAACGAGGGACAGCTCAAATGAAACCCACACTAGGAAGGGACAGAATGCGGGCCCTCAGAAGTCACATAAACCAACTTTCTCCTACCACGGAGGAGAACAGCAACAAAGCAAAGGCAGCTTTCTCACGCTGACAGAGGGAGATTGCAGAAATGTAAAAAGAATTTAAGTTCCAACTATCAAGATGGTATTTTCTCTTTATCATGTAAGACTACTGTAACTTCCCAAAAACATGCCTCATGCAAGAAAATCAGAATGCTCATTAGGTCAATAGCTACAGTCTTTGATAGGAGTTGGCCAACTTTTTTTTTGCAAAGAGCTAAAACCAAGTTCTTTAGTCTTTGCAAGTGGTCTCTTACAGCTATTCAATTTTCATTTCCTAGTGTGAAAGCAGCCATATATAATATGTGCATTAAATAGACATCACTGAACAGCAATAAAACTTTATTGAGAAAAACAGGAGGCAAACTGGATTTGTTCCATGACATATTTGCCTGGCCCCTGTTCTGCAAGTATATGAATTTTAAAGTAAGACTGTATTCAAATTAAATCCAATCTTAATCACAGTGCTGGAAAATATTTTATTTGGACCCAGTTCCTGTCAGTTCTGTCAGTCTTTACCATTCTTGTTTCTTTTACAAGCTAAGGAAGAGTATTACCGGATATCGTAATGTTTTTTCTATTTATAGTAGCCATAGGAATTTAAAGAGATAAACTAATCATTTTTCTACTTGAATATGGTAAGATTTCTTTGCTCAAAGCCCAAACTACTTAGTAGGTAATACCTGGGTAAGCATTAAATTGCTACTGTAGACGTTAAGCTGATAGAATCAAGATTTTCAGAGAAGTTAAATTCTGAACCAAATTTTCATTCCTCATTACCATACCTATATTACTTGCTTGCCTTACTTGCATGACCTCCAATAAAGTGATCTTATGTATTATTTTGGCCCTGCATTCTACTAAAATTTGAATAGACATTTCTATGGCAGCCAGAATCTAACTCAGAGAAGCCTTCATTTCCCTAAGGGAATATATTGTTCTGCATTTGACCAACAGGAAGGATGCTGCAATGACCATATCTTAGTGACACCTTGCTGAATTTCAGAAAGAGACTTATGTTGCATAAAACTCAGTGTCACAGTCAGAAAAGAACAGTCATACACAAATCTACACGGAGACCTTAACTTTGAATTTCTGTCTTCCGACTAGGGGAAAATCAAGAACCTTCCCTACTTAGTCCTCACCAGTCCCAAAAAGAGGAGCTACTGGTGCCCAACCAGTTCAAACATTTCTGCCCCATGATTAGCAGTTCTTACATTAAAATATAAAATAAAAAAGATTATGTGAAACTAATTTAGTTTAAGTAAATCTTTGGTCACATTTGTTATATAGTTAAAGTTCTGCAATTAATCACAGACATAGCATCTCTCACAAAAAATTATACAAATTACTTTTATAATGTCACAAGTTTTTCTTCTGAAACACAAATATTTTGATAGAAGTCAGAGAGCCTGGCATATGGAAATGTCCTTTATGTATAGTTAGTAGTGACGCAATGCCATGTTCTCACACGCCTCCTTTTCTTCCTTAGTCCAGAAGGCAGAACAAGACGAAATCCCTTTAAACAGCAGTTTATCAAGAGCACTTTCCAAAGTGTTCCAAAGCTGAACTTGGGTGAGTAAAGTCCAATTAGCCTGAAGGGAACTTACTCTTCCAGTGTACAGATGGTCCTACGACTCCAGCCCAGAGAAACCAAGGAACTGGAAGGTTCAGAAGTGGGAGAGTGAAAACCTAGCAGCCAGCAAAGAAAGAAAGGCACATTCTCCCTGTATTTCTACAGCAGCTGGGGCAGCAAGGCGGCCTGATTTGGAGAAAGCACAATACAGTGAAGGCATGTTCTACATACTATAAAGTCTGCCTTGCTTTTCAAAAGCAATTAAATAATTTTCTAAAATCCCCTGTCGTTCTTGCCTTTGGAAAACTACAGGGGAATACAGGGTCCACCCAACACACACTTTTGCATACTCGATGCAGTCAAACTGCAGAAATCTCCCAAACAGCATCTTTAAAGACCTCAAACCAAGAGCAAAAGGAATTTTAGCAGTGGATATAATATTTAAAATATTCTGAAAATTATAAATCAGGATAAAAAATGATTACATATGCACTAGAATGGTATAAATCATAATCTATTGTCCAGTGCAGAATGGACAGATTGTTTTATTTTCTTTTTTTCCCCCATGTCCAAGGCAAAGCTGGGTACCACTATCAATGTGCTGGTCTATAGTTAAAACATATACTCACTTCTCAACTGCACAGTGAAACTGGGTGTGCACTCATCTGGAAAATCCTCAGGCCCAGCAAGGGGAATCCTATTGCTATTCAAGCCCTTATGATAATCTAATCTAGACAGATATTTTTTCTTAATGAATGAAAATGGCTTTAAATGACTATAAACCTATGTTAAATTAGCACCCTGTTAACTTAATACAAATAGTATCTTAAGCCAACTGAAATTATATGATCCCTAAGAAAGATTACTTTAAGTCTTACCAGTCTTTTTCTACTTAAAAAGAATTTTTATTTTAAGTGATATATAAATACCATTTAGCTTACCTGATGATCAAACTTCAAGCACTCTGACCTACATAAATCACTACTTAAAATATAAAAATTAGTTCCTTTAAAAATTGAATGGCACACTGCCATCAAAAAGGAAAGTCCCTGCAGCTGTGTTCTGCTCGGGGAGCAGAAAGCACCCCACTTACCTGGGGTAAAAATCAAGCCAGAGAAGGCAGCTTCGGAGAGTAGCAAGATACAGAGCTATCAGCAGAGGGAAAAGGCAGAACACTGTGCAAGGCAGACAGAATGATAAAAGCTAAGTACTTCAGAACTGTTTGTGCAGACATACACTGACCTTTACATTTCAATCAAAAATATTTATACAATTTTAAGTGCTAGCATAGGAACATGTAGGAAAGATGCTAAAAAGAGTGGGTCTTGATCCAAGAGAGCATAAGAATTGCTGGGAGGGCTTGCTGACAACCACCTGGGTCCCACACCAGATTTCTAATGCAGAGGTCAAGGCTTGAGGTCCAAGAATCTGTACTTCTATCAGGTTTTCAAACAATACACATGCTGCCTTCCCAGGAAGTTCTCTTTGAGAACCACTGATGAGAAAATAAGATAGATTACTTAGTAAAAAAGTAAAAAAAAAAAAAAAAACTACGAGGTAAGCAAAGGCCACAAAACGAGACAATCTCAGTCCACAGTAATTCTATAAATGGATCTTTGGATACACAGGTTCATCCTAAAGAGCACAGTAGTGAGTTGTTATTCTGTTATTTCAAACTTGGCTTGTATGTTTAACCTATATAACTAAATTTCCCTAAAGAGAACCCATTCTTCTATTCATGTAGAGTCACATCAGAAATTTACCTGAGGCATAGTAGACATTAGCTCCTCAATATAAATTGTGATAGCAACCTGTAGGTGTTCCTACAGGAAGAATGTATAAGTCAGAGCTTTGTTGTTTGTTGGTAGAGTTGTAGTTTGTTTGTCATTGTTGTTTTGGTTTGGTATCGGTTTGAGTTGCTTTTTGGTCTGTATTTAGGTTAGTACATTGAAATACATTTAAAGGGCACAAAGGGCCTTCTAGTTAAAGGCATCTTACAGAAAATCTTTTTCTAGTATGAATGACTACTGCACACAAATTATCTCTTGGATAAGCCAGATTTTCCTGCACCAAAACAAACTTGTCAACACAGTAAAAATTTCAGATTTGGAAAACTGCTTTGACCTTTTTATTTCTCTCTTGAGGTAATTCGACCTTAAGTTAACTTCATAAGTAAAATCTTCGCCTGTGTTACTTTTAATTTCTTTTCATCCTTGAAAAAATGAAAGTATCAAGAGATTCTTGCCGTAGAGTAAAGGGCTTGTGTGAAACTCCAGTGCGCCAAGCAATGCCCTAAGTAGGTCAAATTTCCAAGCTGTAATTTCAGCAGACAAATCTGCCTGATTCCCCAAGACAATGAAAGAGGATACTTAATGCAGGAGGTTCAGCTGTCCAATCTGGAACTTCAAGGTCTTACAGTCTGATCCAATCCCTTCCAACAGTTCATGACTAGTGAATAATAGTCTCTAGCAGGGAGACTCACTCCAAAACTGCAAGCTGTGTCTACATATTCCACCATTCTGCTGCCCGTAGTAACAATATATCTATCCATCTTCAAGTCCATCTCCATGAAGTCCTTTCCAATCACTTCACTTCCCAGTACCCTGTATTTTCTGCATTCCTCCTGCATGGAATTTCCACATGGCTCATTATGGCACAAGATCATATACTGTCTTGTGAAGGAATTTAACAGTTTTGTGTGTGTTTTATCCTGAGTGGTAGAATCAGTTCGTAGACGTTAAACATAACATCTTCAGCATAGGGTTTGACAGGAGGTACCCCACACATATTTTTTGGATGTTATATAAACAAATAGTATCTGCTTCATCTAGTTACTACTCCAATCTAATTGGCCCCCAAACGAGCTCCCACCTCAGAAATTTCAATCTTCTTGAAGTTTCAATCTTCTTGAAATTATTTTCTATGAAACAATCTATGAGCCACATCTTTGCCATAACAGAAGTTGCACAAATTACTAATATGTGTTTGCTCTGCTGTTTTGACTGCTTGCCCTTTTCTATGAGATTAATTTCATCCATGCTCCCGCTGAAAATATTTGTGCTCCATAGAAATGAAAATGTCTGTGGTGACACAAGGGTAATAATGCTATAAAGTGGACATTGTGTCTCTTCACACATGGGCCAGTGCTAAGTATGATGTTTGCGCTGATAAAATACCCCAGTAGAGAAAAACAGTCTCCAACTGAGCTTTACCTAGCATGATGATGGAGAGCCTGGATTTGAAGATCTGGATTTTGCCAGTGTTTTGACTTAAGGGTAGTTATAATCTTTTTTGTTTGTTTGTTTCTGGTACCGGGAATCAAACTCACAACCGTGCACTTGCCAGGCAGGCGCTTTGCCGCTGAGCTAAATTCCCAGCCCTTGTGGGTAGTTATACTCTATTCTTGGATGTCAGTCATGGAAATGCGTTCAGATTAACCGTTGCATAGGCTGTTTTAAAGCATTAGTTTAGGTGATATTTGCAAGGCACCTAGCAACATTTTGGGTATGAAACAATTATTTAGTGACAGTTATAATTATTAATTGTTTAGAAGTACTGGGGACGAGCCCAGGGCCAGCGCACTGAGCTACATCCTCAAGCCTTTTATTTATTTATTTATTTATTTATTTATTTATTTATTTATTTGAGACAGGATCTTGTAAATTGCTAATTTGCCCAAGTTGTTCTCAAATTTAACAATCCTCCTGCCTTAGCCTCTCAGAGTGCGGGGAGTACAGCTGTGCCACATTTCTGACTAATTAATAAAATTTTAACCAGAGAACTGTAGCTCACAAATGTGGTCAGTGGAGGCAAAAATAAGTATTTTTAAAGTAGCCAAAGACATGATGTGACCTGAACACTCCTGGCTGTTAATCATAGCCCACTGGGTTATTCAGTTTTAAGAATAACCACAAATCCTTTTGTTGGGTTGTGAGAGACAAAATAGCCCATGACAGAGATGGAAAGGGTGTGTTCCAAAGATTAGGCTCCCAAATACATATGGTGTCTAGAAATGGTTTCAAGCACATCTCCTACAGGGCCCGAGCCACAGCTTTCATTCTCTTCTTTTTCTTTTTAATTCTTTCCTCGCCTGGTTTGCTCTTTCCCCCTCTATCACTGGCCCTAATCAATGCCTCAGGTCAGGTTGAAAGAGTAGGCAGCCTCGGCACCACATGCATTTAAACCACCGTAATGCAAATATTGATCCTAAGGCGCGTAGACACAGGCGGGCTGGCTTTTGTTTAATGGGCATGCTTTTTTTCTAGAGCCGTGCTGCCTATGACAAAAAAATGGATCCCCGTAGCTCAGCTGTCCACCACCTTCCTTTGCACAGGAATCTGTAAACAAATCAAAGAGGCGGCCCAAGTTGAACGCCAACCAGTGAGCTCCAGAGTGGGACCCATATTTCCCCTGACCACTCCATACTTTCCAGCTGGGCAGGTGTGGTGCATCCAGAGACGGTTAAGAGGACAGGTGCAGTATCTGCTGGCGCAAGAATAGTTGCGCAACAGTGTACACTATGCTAAGATGTCTAATTCCTGTGTAGCCAAGATTATCAAAGCCTTGTATCGGAAAGCCACTGTCCAGACAGATTTAGCAGCAGAGTCCATGTCTGAGCTGGAATCCAAAAGGAGAGATCAAGGGCAGGAAGGAATTCTAAGGGCCACTTTGAAATTCGACACTAAAAAGATCTGATATTCTATCTGTAGGCATTTTCAGGCTGGACTGGAGGGGGAAAGGGAAAGAAAAGAAAGAAAAAGAAAACCTGTTTGTACAAAGAAAGCTTGTTTGGCCTGTTGCCAAGGAAGGAGGCATCGCAAACTGGGAGGAGTTTCAAAGTGACACAAGCCAACCCCAACCCACAGCGTGGAGCGGGAGAAGGCCCGGCTCAAAAGCTCTGATCAACACCAGTTGCTTCAAAGCGAGGCTATTGCTTTCAGGGTTTGGTTTTTACTTTTTTTTTTTTTTTTTTT
>NW_004955424.1:25615894-25679406 GCF_000276665.1 Chinchilla lanigera | reverse complement strand
GCAGGGCACAAAGGGCCGCCCCAGACGCCCTACCGAGCTCCTCTTCCTCCGCCCCCCGCCTGGTCCCTCCCGGGCTGCACCCAGCCCCGGGGTTTGTGCTGCTTTACCCGGCGGGGTGGCGGTCCGTTCCTCCCCGCGAAGCGCCTGGTACCCGGGAGGCTGGCACTCCCGAGGGTAGAGCTGTGCGGGTTTCCCCTGCACCCGGCAGGCCCTTCCACCTCCCTGCACACCCCTTTGTGTGCTCGCCTCCCCTGCACACCCCTGTGCACGCTCGCCTCCCCCTGCACACCCCTGTGCACGCTCGCCTCCCCTGCACACCCCTGTGCACGCTCGCCTCCCCCCGCACACCCTTGTGCACGCTCGCCTTTCCCTGCACACCCCTGTGCACGCTCGCCTCCCCCCCCCGCACACCCCTTTGCATGCTAGCTCCCCCCTGCACACCCTTTTGCACGCTGGGAGATGGGTGGGAGACAGGGATTTACCCCAAGGAAAGAGGGGCAGGAGGAGGCGCGGCTCCAGGGCCCGGGGTCTCACACAGGTGCCCGGGCTCTGGCCCCCAGCTGAGCCGCGCACAGGGTTATGGCCACCAGCGGGTCTCTCAGGCTCCTCCAGGAGAGAGGACCAGTGAGGAGGCCTCAGCACAGCAAAGAACGGAAAGAATTGAAATGGACTGTTGTCAGGTTCTACACTGAGACGCCAGTTAATTATTTATGAATATTCATAGAAAACTTGAACAATTTCCAAACTTGGCCTTTAGTTTCTCATCAGCTAACCAAATAATGATGTGTATTCTTTCTGCAAGATTAATTTTCCTAGATGTGGAACAGAACCATTAAACTCAGAATTTTTAAGATTAATTTTTGTCTTCTGATGAATCAGAAAGGGAACAGACTTGGTAACAGAGTAAAAACAATTTTCATCTCTTATCTTTTACTTCTAGTCATCTATGAGAGAAGAATAAAATGACACTCAGCAAAGATTGGTCAATTATGGGAAGGAAAATTGGGATGTTTGAGGAACACTCAGAAGCAGATAAAATTCAACTTTCTGCCGGTGTGTATGGGTATGGCAAGGAGGGAGAGTCGGGAGTGGAAGGAGGGCCTAGAAATTAAACCATCACGTGTGGAAAGGAACCCAGCACTCTGGAAGGCTGAGGCAAAAGGATCACAAGTTCAAGCCCCATGTATGGACTTGGTGAGATCTTGTCTTAAAAAAATTAATGTAAAAAGTGTTTTAAGGGGTGAGGATGTAGATCAGTACAAAAGCCGTGTGTTCAATCCCTAGTCCTGGGGTGGGGGGTAGTGGAGAAAGGTACCTGACATATTTCAGGAATTTATTTCAGGAATTTTAGTGATGGGATTCAAAACAAGCTACCTTCAAGTAGGTAACCCTTGCCCCTGAGAAAACAGCAGCAGCAAAGGTCAGGCTCACCATCCTCTCAGTTCTCCCCGAGTGGCGGCTCCTACGGGTGGAGGAGAGAGCATTCCTATCTCTGGAGAAACAGGGCCCAAGATGGGATCTAAACAGGTCATGCTAAGTTCCCCCTCGTTTACCTCCAAATCACACATCCTGTAGGTCTCTAGAATTGTATATTCTTCAAATCCAGGTGCGCAGATGTACAAAGGTGCTTGTTTCTTTGGATCTGTATTTCTTTATGAAAGCTCCCGTGTCACACACAAAAAATTAAATCTATTTCCCTGTTTTTCTCTTATGAACTAGTCTGTTGTTATAGGAGCCCCATCCATGAACCCGATGTACAAAGAAAAAGCCTTATTTGCCTGTAATGGCCACTATTCTCGTCCAGCTATTCGGAACACAGAGCCGTGGATGTGCCCAAGCCCTGTGGAATGTTCTCCGTGTCACCACTGTCACCCAGCAGCAGAGCCCACTTTCTACGTGCAAGGCTCGTCCTCCCGTCTGCAGAGCCAGCTTGCTAACCTGAGCATTAACAAGCAGGCACCACGTGAGATTTTCAATGGATTGCAGCATTTTATTCCTAAAATACAACCAGCTACTCAGTAGGGCCTCTCAAAATAAAAATGACAACCAGGGGCACACTTGGATACCTTGATTAGGTCTGGCACTAGAGACAAAATGCAGCAAAACAAAATGCAAAGACTAAAAGGGATGTGTGGTAGCCCCATCAGAAAGCTGTCGCTTAAGTGACATAATTACCCCCCTCCAAAGAAAAGCGATCCCAGTTCCTGCCAGGCACTGTGCTGAGCCGTGCAGAGAGAAAGCACTGGTTTCTGGGTCGCCCTCCAGCAGCTCACTGGGTAGTGGTTCCAACACAGCAATAGAATAGAGGGGCACATGGTGCACAGAAACTGGTTCTTTACCCAGGTCTGGGAGGTCCTGAATGCTATTTCCATTGGACATTAGTTGGGGAAAAGTAACTTACTTTCCGGGGACAGCCATAAAAATATTACACTGACTGGCTGGCTTAAAATGACAAAAACTATTTATTTCAGTTCTGGAGGTCAAAGTGTGACATCTACGTGTTGGCCAAGTTGATTCCTTGGTTAGGATGTGAAAGAGAACCCATCCCACAGCTTTCTTCCAGCTTCCAGAGACTGCTGCAATCCTTGGCATTCTTGACCTGTAGGCCCACAATGAGTCATTTTTTCTGTTGCTGGGACACAATACCCAACACCTGCAACCTAGAGGAGGAGGAGTTCGCTTTGGCTTAGAGTTTCAGAGGTCTCAATCCATGCATGATCAGCTGGCACCAAGGCAGAATCAGCAAGGCAGAGAGTGATGGCGGAGGAAAAGTACTCAAACCCAGGTAGCCAGGACGCAGAAAGGAGGGAGGACCTGAGCCCAGGAACGCACCCTTCCGTGCTGTGCTCCCCACGGCCACCTCCAGGAAGGCCCCACTCCCCAGCAACTCCTTCAGCTACTGAACTCATCCGTGGATGGACCCACTGAGGGGTGTGGTGCCCGAGTGGTCCAGTTACCTGCCAAACACTTCAAGGGAAATTTTAAGTTTAAACATGGCAACCCATTGCTCCATCCCCTGCATCTGTCCTCTCACGGTCTCTCCTCCATCTGCCTTAGTCTCTGAAATGTCTCAGCCTTTCCTTTTCTTAAAAGGCACCCGTCATACTGGATTTAAGCACACCCTAACCTCATATGATTTCAACTTAACTATACATTCGCAATATGCCCATGAATGGATGAAGAAATGATGTATAAAACACACACACACACACACACACACACACACACACACACACACACACAGGAATATTATTCAGTGCTGAAAAGGAAATGCTGCCCTTTTCAATAACATGGATGAGCCTGGAGGACACTGAGCTGTATGATCCAATATGTAGATTAAACAAATATATAGGAAGAGAAACAGCATCTTTTCGATTGTATGTGGGATATTTAAAAATCAAGTACATAGAAATAGAGAATAGAATGGAGGTTACAAGAGGCACGGTAGGAGAGGAAACGGGGGGAAGTAGGTTAAAGGGCACAAAGTTACTTCATGTGGGGTAGCTTAGGCTAAGATCTAAGGTGCAGCCCAGGAATCACAGGTAAAAATACTGTACCACGTACTGAACACTCATGAAGAGACTAGATTCAAGGTGTTCTCACCACTTATGTCTGAGAAGATTGCCACGTCAGGTGATGGGCACGTGAATGTATCTGCAGTGACCATTTTCCTATGTATATTAAAATATTGTATTGCATACCTTAAATAAATACCATTTAAAAATCTCTCATTTGCTAAATAAGAAAATCTTTGAAGATTCCTGGTGAATGTGAATTCTGGAGACACCAGTCGGCCCCGCGCAAGGGCATTTCAAACAGGAGCCCCCGAGGACAAGAGCTTGAGGACTTTGGGTGGCTCTGTACTGCCACACGTGGGGTGACAAAGGGAAGTGGAGACAGGTAGAGTGAGAAAGAGGAGCTCACAGACAAAATGGCCCCAGGTGAGATATTAAGGACTTAGGGCTGTGAACTGATGGGGTAAAACATTTGGTGGATTTATCCAGGTAGATGAGGAAAATATCACCACTACGACAGGAGCATCGATGCTTAGGGAAAAAGTAAAATTAGAGGCAAGACACCAAGTGCTGCAGTGATGCAGAGGAGACAGTCAGTGTGGAGCTAGTGAAGATGTGAGGACAAATGCTGCCAAGCTCTTGATAACAAATCACACTGGGCAGACTTGTATGTGTGCAGGGGTAAGAAAGTCTACGCTGCTGGAGAGTGAATATGTCCAAAGCCACCAGGGGTCCAAGACTTGACCTAGAATTTTGGCCTGAACAAGGGGATTGCTCATCGTTTCGCTGAGGAAGGTTGGATGTAGACTTTAAAGGAGAAACAGAGTGGAGTGCACTGGAAATCAGCTGACTTTTGCGTGTATGGGGCAGGAGGGGAAGGAAGAAGCAGAGGAAAGGCGAAGAATGGATCTCTATGGGAAAAATAGAGTTCTGGAGGAAGAGCCTTCAATCTTGTGTTGCCGAACAGAAAAGGTGATGAAGCACAGAGACGGGAGAGGATGGGCAGAAGGGAGATGGGTCTCACTGTCAGATGCTGAAGCAAATTCACAGCAGTACGGAAAGATTCAAGAAAGAGGTGATGGGAGAAAGGCAGCTGCGTGAGGCTCCTGTTCTGATGCGTGGCTGTAAAGGACCAGGGAGAAGTGGCAAGAGGGAGGCTAGAAATATCCGGATAATGAGGAAGGATGCTCCCGACAGATGAAGTAACATTTCGTTTGTTAAGACAAGGCTGAGGTAAGCATTTCATGTGAAGATGTGCAAAGCCAGGACAGAGGAAGAGGACAGAGAAGGGACAATAAGAGTGAAAGAGCAGAAAAATCCAGAGCAAGACCAGAAAGAGCCCAGAGATGAGACCCAGGCTGCCTATCTCAGAGTTGTGGGAGGTTAATGTGAGACAATAGAGTGAAATCACTTTGAAAATCAGTTTCCAATGAGGAAAACACATATCTATTACTAAGATCTTGGTGTTTTCAGTGATAAGGTTTTAAATATACAGTAGTTTTTCTATTAAGTTGGCGTACCTTGCGGAAGCTAGGATGGCATTTAAGAAACCTCCACTGTCCCCCACACAAGCTGGGCACAGCCATGCTGGGGTTGTAAAAATCCAATAGCACCCAGAGAGGTTTTGCAGCGGGGAGGGGAAAGAGCCTGTGGCTTTAGTGTACTGCGAAGTTCTTCATTTCTCGGACGTCAGGGCATGTCATGCAGTGTTCTATGTCCAAATCCTAATACACATGCTGTGTGCGCTCTACCCAGGTTTCACAAACCCTTCAAGTGATACACTGAGCAGACATTCTCCACTGTTCCTCTGCAGTGCATGAGACCTTCTACTGGGTCACATCATGGACAACATCGCTGTGAGTCTCAGTGACCAGTGTGAGGAATTCAGCCTCTTCCAACATCTCTAAACAGAAGATACTGCAGAGAGCGAAACACGGCCCACTAAAGAGATTAAGAGGACAAAAAAGAGCAGTGTTTCCACTCCTGACAGAGCTGTTCATTAGAAACTACCCTTAATATTGAAACAAAGGTACTTTTTCCTCATTTATCAGCGATCCACTCACCTTGTACTCTGGTGTGATCAATGACCAGTGAGTTTGCAGTACTCATATCTCCTCGTGTTCTTCCTTAAGTGGTCAGAAATATGATCATAGAATAAGATGCTCAATTACAATAAATGCAACAAAGCACATTAATATATGCCAGGAAAATGAATTGTGATATGAAATCAAACAAAACCAAACTTCAGAAAAAGGCTAAACCACCAAACTAAGCATTGCCCCTGTTTTCAGTGTATAAAAGCTATGTCCATAATTAACAGACACATGAGGCAAATTTGTGCCAAAATAGCAAAGGAAGGTTGATACAATGCATGTGATTCTCACCAATGCTAAGAAACTTGCCAATTTCATTAATTCAACACAAAATAATTTAAATAGATTCCTTACTTTCAATGAAAATATGAAAAGCAGATATTTCTTATATCTAAGGTTTACACTAGGATAGAAATTAAAGCACAAAGGTAATAGAATTGCCAGAATTTCTCACAGTGTAAAGGAAAATGCACACAACCCAACTATCTGTTAATCTTAGATATTCTATACATAAGCACAGAAAAACTCAGTCTCTTATTTATTTGGGAAACTGAAAATTAGAATGAGAAAAAGGAATTTCAGAGTAGCCACAGAATATGTAATTTTCAGAAAATGCAAAAACATAATTTGCTACTTGAGTTTCTCAGATGGAAACTTCTACTTAGAATTTCTAATTATAAGGTACATAAATCTCTATAATATTAAGAACATTACTTATGATTTTGTTAAAATGTAAATGGAGCAGATCCCATTTTTGCCACATTTTTATAGAATTATTAGAATAGGACAAGTAAATTAGTCAGTCCAGAGAGTTCTCTTGCCAGGCAAGTGCCTGTAAACTCTGCACTTGAAAGACTGAGGTAGGAGCATCGCCACAAGTTCAAGTCCAGCCTAAGCTACATAGTGATTTCAAGGCCAGCGTGAAGTACATAATGAGACTTTGTCTCAAAAAACAAAACAAAACAAAACAAAACATGCCAAAGCAATTACTCTTACACTGGGATAAAGATTATAAAGCAAAATCTATCTTAAAGGTCGTTAGAATTCAGATAATAGCTTTGTTTTAATATGTTTTGGAAATAAAACTAACATCACTGTGGTTATGCTATTGTACTCTGTGATATAAATACTCTGGTTCTTTGTCTCAGAAACACATTGGTATCAAGTGACAGGATTTCTATGCTTAATTTATTCTAATAAACTCCAGACAAAATATATTCATATTTAAAACATTAATTTATTCACGTGCGCCTGTATGTGTATTATGCTGTGTCTCCAGAGGGTGGGGAAGAAAGGCTGTGTCCCTGCCCCTCCCTGGCACAAACATTGCCTGTGTTTTCATTTCTTACTGCTTTTCAATGCATAAATGAATAAGGACCAGTCCCTCTTGTATGTATGGCAGAGCCAAATGCACCAGTAACTAACCTACTGTGAACTTTACATTGTATCTATATCTGTAGAAAAATGTTTTGAGGTCTACCTTACTTGAAAGGATTAAAAGGTTCAGTTTATAACTGTTTACCAAGTTCACAGCCTGGCGCATCATAGGTGCTCAACAAAGGCTCCCAGGGCAAGGAAATAAATCTGTCTGCAGAAAGACTTCACCTCCCTCGCTGAAATGCTTCTTTATTTTGGTTTCATCTCTCTTTTCTGGATGCTCCCTTTATCAAGTAACTGTGCTTGTGTAGTCAGTGGATTCCTCTCTGCTTTATTACAAGTTCTTAATCAGCTAGGTATTCCTTAAATTGAAAAGAAAACCAAACCAAACCAACTAGCAGTTTTAACAGAAGTGATCTTAATGGTGGTATCACAGGCTCTGTGGGCATGTGGTTGGGATAAGAGTACAGAGCTAAGTGACCATGTTAGGTGCCACCTCGTGTGCCATAGCTCACTGAATGATCCAGCTGCCAGGGAGATTCCAGAGAAGGAAGGCACTGGCTGTGGCGGCACACGCCCGCAACCCTAGCACTTCACAAGGCTGAGACAAGGGGGCTACAGAGTTAAGCACAATTTAGCAACTCAGTGAGAATCTGTCTCAAAGTAAAAATAAATAAATAGACCTATAAAATAAACAAATAAGCCTATAAAATAGTGTGTGCTTGTTCACGTTTTTAAAACTTACTTCTATAGAGTACCCAGATTTTGTTTTCATCACATATGGGTAAATGCTTTCTAAATTATATTTGTTCTTTCTATCATTTTTAATGATACTATAAATCTCATAATCAGACATATGCATATTTATTGTAGAAATTTTAAAAATACACCAGAATTATGAAGAAGAAAACTAAAATCACCAATAATTCTCCAACTCAGAAATAATTGCCACTAATTTGAGCCATTTGAAATTCTTTTTTCCCATTCTATGTATTTGAATGGGATTATTCTCTATACCCTGCCTTATAACCTTTCTAAATTTATCAATGTTTTATGAACATTTTGAATGTCTTAATAGTCTCAATCTTTCTAGAAAATATAATATAAAGCCATTTTAATAGCTACATATTATCTCATCTCATGCATAAATCATAAATTATTTAGTCAAAGTCGTATTGGGGATTGTTGTTTTTGAGCAAGATTAATATGATAAACTCCCATGTGGTCATGACCAGTTACCAGCCTGTGGACCCTCTTGTGTTTGTTTGTTTTTGGTGCCAGGACTTGCATTGTCCCTACTCTCACTTATTTTCCATACCATTCTCAGATTACTTTGAAGCAAATCTATATTTTTCCATCTGTACATCTTTCGTGACGTGTCCTTAAAAAACTAAGAGCTTTTTAACATAACTGCCTTAATATCACGCACCCTGAAAAGATCCGTCACGGAAAATTCCATCTCCTTTCCCTGCTCCCCGTCCCTCCTCTCCCCTCCACTTTCTACCTCTTTCCCATTCTCACTCCACAGATTGTTAATACCACATCTAAGTAATATCCCTACAATGCAAGTGCTTAATACCTTCCTCTCTGCCTCTCTTATTTTTTTCCCTTTGTAATTTATTTGTTGGCGGGAAAAAATTCTCAGTGAATCAACTGGATTTCCTCGATTTCAGTTCAGATTTAGCTTCCAAGTCATGGCCAGAATATTTCGCAGGTGGTTTGATGTACTGCCCCTACACGGTACCTAGTAATGGACTAACTATCTTTCTGATGTTGACAGCCACTAATGATCCAGGCCTAGGCCCACTAATTTATCAGTACTATATAATGATGATCCAGCAGTTTTACCAATATAAATAACAGAACAATAGCTAATCTCTTACAGCTAAATGTTTATGCACATTTACCTGCTTATATTTATTTTTAAGAAAAATTTCTAAGGGATAAATTTATGAACCTAAATGAATTTACATTTGCAAATTTACATCATCATCCATATTGCTTCACTGTCCTCTAGGGAAGTTGTATTAATTTGTATTCCAATGTTGGACATTATTACTGTTTTAATCATTTCCATTAATTTTTTAGCTAAGAATGAGAAATACTTATGATTTGCTTGTCAATACTCTGCTTACCAAAAGGATTAATCATGCTTTCCTTAAATTTAAATTTTTATTTCTGCTTTTCTGTGAATTGTCCACTATGTTCTTTACCCAGTTTCCTGTTGAATGTCTTGTTCTTTTTTCCCTCTCACTTCTTTTATTCCTCAGGTTTCTGAAAACAAGGTCTCTGCTGAGTGACTCCTGCTGTAGCCTATAATGACAGCACATACCTTAATGCCAGTGATCCTCAGTGCTGCCTGTATGCAGTCACACACTTTATCCAAGGTCCTGGTCAAAAACGGCAATACAGACATCTGTAAGACATGCTGAACATCATTGCCATACTATTTTAGGAATAGAGGTTTAATTCCTTACAATGAGAGACTGCAGTAACCAGCCCGGTCTACCATTATATTCAGCAAATGATCATTCTAAGTGTGTTTTGCTCTTATAATTCAGAGATTAAGCCCATTAATTTTCCAATAGCATTACACTTAAGGACCACAGAACATTATACTAAATATTGTGGCCATAAAAATTCTCCATACTGCCATATAAAGATTATAGATTCATCTATCTCCTGGCTTTGTAAATATTCTTTTCCTCTATGAAGAATAAAAAGGGATAAGTATCTTTATTATGTACTTAAAAAGTTATAAGGATGTTACCACAGTTGAGTCACTATAGATATAGTTGTTGACTACTGCTATTTAAGGTTCCCATATCCAAACATTGCATGTGCTCTAGAACAAACCTGAATACTAGAATAAATACCCACAGGAAAGTCAGACAAAATCAGTCTTATTTTCTTCAGTTATTTCTCTGAAAATGGGAATTACAAATAATTAAAAGTCTAGAACTGATATATATGATGCTATCATCTAAGCCTAAATCTAAGTTTTAAAAAAAATGATATTTATCAGCAGAGGTAGAAATGTTACATCCATTTATATGGGGCAAATATAATACTTATAATTGAATGAAGTAGCTAATAATTATAATTAGCTCTTTTCCAATTAGTATTCATACTTGTGCATTAGATCATGAAAACAGAATTACATAGTACTCGAGTCATTTAGTTACATGGTGCCTTAATGCAATGGTTTTCTAATTTCTAGCATATATATAATTAAAATAATGCTTATAAAAAATGGAAAAGGAAAGAAAAAGTGGATCAGGGAAAGATAATAAAGACTAGTGGGAAAGAAGAAAGAAAACCTTCAGGAAATATTTTTCATTTCATGAAAATTATACTGTAATTATGATTAAATAATCACAAAGTTCATTTCACTAAAACTCTAAACAAGTCCACATTGGAATCTCAAGATAATTCTCTTGTGGCTCTCAAATACAGCCCAAGTACTTCACATTGATCTCCTTAATCATTGACAAATTCACATACTTGAAACGTAAACAGCATTATGAACTATTTCAGAAAGGAAACCAAAAAGTTATCACTTACTTAGAAGTGCAGAGTCTTCCTCAGGGACGGTCACTTTGATTCACATCCTATAAAAAGGAGGGAGGCAGGCCAAGCAGGCCTTTATTGGAACCTGGATACTACTTAAACTTTCCAGACTTTGCAAGAGTAGGTGTGGTAACTGAGCCTACCTTATAGGCTGCTAGAACGAGAAAATAAAGCAATGCTTGTTGATACCTTCATGCACTGACATAGATTTGCTCAGGGGACATTAGTTATTGCTGTCATCTTGATGATTATCAGCACCATTGTATCATCCAAGGTCTCTGAGAATTTGTACATCGAAAGAGTTTCCTATAAAAATACTTGACCTGTAAAAATATTCTGGCAAGGGTATCATATTACACAACATGTCTATTTTAAAATAAGTCCTTTAAATGGTAGCCAGCAAAACCACTGAATCCCAATGACAGGGGCAATTTCTACTCTCAGGAGACATCTGTAAATGTCCAGAAAAGGCGGGAGTGGGGTAGGGGTGGGGATGGGGGAGTGCTGCCCCTGCCGTCTTGTTGCTGGAGGCCAGAGAAGCCGTTCAGTGTTCCGCAGTGCACAATATTAACAGGACCGAGGCTGACAAACCCGGCCATGAAGTCATTCTACCCCTAATACATTCATGTACAAAGGAATGTTCAGGTCTTCACTGAAACAACTAATGCTGAAAATCTCCTCTGTGTTTTCCTAATCTATATTTAACTTGGATTCAGAGCTACAGCTTCACAAAGCCTCGTTTCATAATCATAGTTGTATTGCTCACCACCATCACTTGTTTAAACATCTATGAAGTTCTCATTTCCTTCTCATGTAACCTAGAAGCTTATTTACGCCTTTTGGGTAAATTCTTAAAAGGCAGTAACAATTTTTTACATTTGATATTTTATGTCTAGAATGTATATTTTTATCTTAATGATTGTGCTTGGAGAAAAAGCACACTTGTGAATACATGTTAGCCATATGGAAAAGACAATGAGGGTTAGTAATTAAAACGGAAAAGGTAAAGAACTATGCAGTAATTAGAACACTGATTAATCAGCTGATAATTTTATCTTGATTAATGCTGCTGGTTTCTCTTTTCATTGACCTAGGAAAGGTAGGTTTAGACCAATTAAATATAAATTATTCTCCTTTTTACACATTCTGGGCAGCTTCCAGCATCCTAAGCCATACTACTCTTAAGAAGTACCATTAAAATGCTTATACTAATTTGGGCAGCTCAACAAAAGATAGAATTAGGTTTGTTCCAAACACACTGGTGCTTTTATCTGAGGCTAAATTATACAGAATATTATCTGGGGAATAGTAAAATTAGAGTGAAGTGTGATTTTTTAAAATCCTCAGATAACATTCAGCTAAAAAAAACAACTAGATAGCTCATATATTTTCCTAAATCTAACATGGGAAATTAGGGCTGAAAATAAGAAATAAAATTAATATTACATGCAAGTTCTCAGACAGTTCATGGAACATGGGGCCACACCAGGTAAGTGGACAAATCGTTAGGAAGGTACAGCAATTAATGCTTTGCTGATCAGTTTTCTAGAAGATACACCACTGAAAAGAGTGCTACTGTTGCAGATTCCCAAATTCCACAAATGAATATGTATCAGTGCAGCCCGTTTTTAAAAAGATAAGCAGACTTGTCTTTTTAAAAAAGCCAGAAGGTACTAAATGAAAACTATGAACTCTCTTGCTTTCAATTAAAATGATTACACCCACGTGACAAATTTTTATAGAGCTAATGAGTTAACAGACTATTGCCAGCTACGTTCCCTGGATCTTGTCCTCATCTTCTAGTTCACAATCTGGGCGCATCCATCCAGAAGTAGATGGAGAGATCACCTTGTGGAAAACCAGTTTTCTCCTTCCTGCTCTGCCCTTCTCCCAGATATCTTGTTCTATCATCTCCAACTCCATCTGTGCTTGGGATGTCAAATCTTCCAAGCATTTGGTAGAGGAAGGTCTTCATAAGTTACTACCTGAGAAGGAAATGTCAAAGTAAGGCTCTATGAAGTACATGTTAGAAAACCTCGTGTGTGTGTGTGTGTGTGTGTGTGTGTGTGTGTGTGTGTGTGTGTAACTCTGTTTCTTTGAACTTCAGAAGATATATGAAGATGCTTAGAATAAAAACAGCAACTGCAAAATCCCTAAGACGTATATGTAAGTGGACCAACTCAACACAAGGAATGTACACATTATGTGCTATAAATATGTAAAAAAACAATGGAAGGGGATCAACAGATGGGTTGAAGGGGGAGGAAAATAGGATGAAAAAAAGAATAAAGATGTACTGTATATGCATACTAACTTCCCACTAGGAATGTGAGCATTATGTCCTATAAACCATGCACTACTAATAAAAAAATCTAAGAGTAACAGCACCTCCCAACAGCGTATGAGCGATTAATATGAGCCACAGGATTGACAAAGGCTGATGTTTATTTAATTGTGAATTGTCAAACAGTCAAGTGAGTTAGGATCTATGTTGGTCTCACTTCATACATGAATACTGAACCACAGAAAGTTAAAAAAATAGACTATAGGATTAATCAGAATTCAGCGTGGGGAGTCTGACTCCACTATCCTGGCTTTGAGTTTTGGCTACATGTGCTCTGGATTTTAACACCATAAATAACTAAGTTCTTATAAACATAGTATAAGAAAAAAAGTGACTTGTCCATTTCATAAGTAAGTATATGTTCAAAGGGTGTATCATTCTGAATAGTGGTTACCTAAACAATGACCAGTTGTACTTTTTGACCATTAAGTGTCTAAAACACAACCAGGTATCTCATGAAATTTCAGATTCACTGTTTATGAGAGAAAGGTTAATATAGACAATTCTTCCCTAAGTAAATGCTTAGTTATGAGATAATTTCTTAAATAAATTCGTGTACTTTTTTTTAAAGAATGAAAGGGCTATCCATTCAATTAATCTATACAGTTTTTTAAACTATGCCAATTCCAATGCAAGTTGCTGCGTTTGATATCAATAGTCATTCATTTGACAATGCCGTCCAGAGGCTGAGGTGTAGCAATTACAGAAACTGTCTTCATAGGGATTGACTGTAATTCCATGGACTAAAAGCTAAGACTAATGATGCAATGAAACAAAAGTCCTTTGTAAACTATTTATAGAAGTTAAGAAGTTGATGTTTAACCTGAAATTTCAATTTCAACACTTATGGGGAGTTTTATCATCTATAATCATTACATCTGGCATGTGTATAGTATTTGGTAATTAATTAAATATTTATTTTGTCACTGGGAATCTAAACCCTGTGAGTTAGGTCAAGCTGTTGTCCATATTTTACAGAGGAGGGAACTATGACTCAAAGACATTAAATTACTTGTTTAAGAATATTTAATTAGTAATACTAAACCTAAAATTTTAAAATGTTTTGAAAAAACAATTTTAAAAATGCAAATTATAAACACACACACAGGCTTGTCATGGTGGCACATGCCTGTAATCCCAGGACTCAGGAGGCTGAGGCAGGAGGATTGCTGTGAGGTCAGGGCCATCCTGTGCTACAAAATGAGTCCAAGGCCAGCCTGAACTGCATTGAACAACCCTGTCAGAAAAGACAAACACACACACACACACACACACACACACACACACACGCAAGATTGTATGGTAAAGAACCATACTAAAAAGCGTCTTTCTCCCACAGACACTTGTTCTGTCTAGGAGGAGGGCTAACTATAGCTCTTATGTGGACATTTTTCTACCTTAATGACTGATAAATGCAGAATACAGAAATGGAACAGACCTGGAACACGTGGAGGCAAAGCATAACTACAGCACTGCTAATTGAGACAAGCTATGAAGCCAGGGAAAAATCTTATATATTTAGGGAATTATGACTGTTGAAGGTAACTGAAGTGTCATGACAGCCAGGAAAATGTGTTGTTAAGTTATAGCCAGGGTTGCATACTGAAGAGTGTATGGTACTGGGCAGGAATATGTACCTTATTTCACTGGCTATTATTAATATTGATGACTTACTTGAAGTGATTAACAGTGCAGGAAGTTAACACTGTCAGCCCCATGAAGAAGGGATTAGCACAGGGAAAGCCAGTGCAGCTGAAGGAGAGGCTGTGGACGACAAACAGCAAGGGGAGAGTGAAGAGGCAGGTTTGGTCAACATTTTGTAGGCTCTCAACTGCTCGCAACTTAGTCTTCAATTTGTAGGCAGGCTTTCTGGAACTTCTGATCACATTTTGGTTAGTTGTCCATTTGTATTTCTCTTAATAACTCATTAGATCATAGAATTCTACTTGGACATTTAAAAAAATTATTTATATATGTGCCATAGGCACTTTCCTTGTCACTGGGACAAAATAACTGATGCTTACAACTTAAAGGAGGAGAAAATTATTTTACCTCTCACTTTAGAAGTGTCAGTCTTTGCATGGTCAGCAGTCTCCTGATGGAAGCTGCAAGCAAGGGTCTGGCTGGAGGAAATCTGCTCACCTCATGGCAGACAGGAAGCAGACAGCACCACGGGAGAAGCTGGGCAGGGAGATACACCCTTCCAGGTCACACCACAGACTCAACTCTTCTGCCCAGACCCCAACTGTTTAGATCTGGTCACCCGTAAGCCTCTACAATCCAGTCAGCTTCCAGAAGTCCCAGCTATGCTTGCCTGGTGCTGTCAGGATGTGTAGATATCAGCATAGCTGTGCAGAACTGCATGTGACCAAAACCAACAAAGAGATAGCAGTTTCTGGGAGAATATGATAATCGCTCTTCTCTGGGGATAAAATCCTGATGTTTTATAACCTCAAACAATTAAAAATTAAAGTTGATTGAATGGGAGAAATTTAAGAATTTAAGAGAAAACTCAAAATTTATAATGGAGTTCATAGTAACAGTCCTATAATTTTAATTTTTAAAATTAAAATATATCTTAAATGCCTAACAAAGTGAAGAAATACTACAAAAAAAATGTGGTACTTCACTTTTAAATAATGATGGGTAAAGACACCTTGATGGAAAAGCATGTAAGAAAAGGTTAAGTTTCTGACTAAATGAAAAAGAAAAAACTTTACCTGATAAAAATCATTCAATTAGCTCATTCAAGACACAGCACAGGGTTCAACTGAGCTAGAGAAAGAATTTGCAGACAAGAGGGGATCCCTCTCCATTTTGTATATTCTGTTGTGTTGGGCTTGACTTCATGTGACTGGTACATGTTTGCTATACCTACGAATTACATATGGAACCCATGTGATTTCCATCCTCAACAAATTGTGTAACAGCTAATTAATATTCTAGAGGCTCACAAATAGCAGGGTATATTGTAACTGGAGTTATTGAAAGAATCTTCCAAAATTAAGTAGATTTTCCATTTTTTGAAATAACCCTTCACTGAAAAATAGAACTTGGGAGTGAAAAATACAATAAAACAAATAGCTACCAAGTCACTATTGATCTTAATAATATTATTGCTATTTTTACTTTATTTTTTTCATTATTGTTATTTTTAAAGCCATCTTCCTGATGACATTCCTATCAGTACCACATACTCAGTCATAAAGCACTATTCTGAACATGCTTTATATCATTCCTCTATCTTGTCTGTAGTTAATTATAAGGAATATATTATTTGATTTTGCATGTTTTATTTTATAAATAAAATTATATTGTACATAAGCCATGCCTTGGCTCATTCACTCAATACTATGTTTATAAGATTTATGATGATGTATGTAGTTGTGGCATATCCATTTGTACTGTTATATAATTCTGTACTGCATTTCATGAATAGCAAAATTCATTTATCCCCATTCTACTGACAGTGAATGTTTAAGATGTTTCCACTTTTCTTGTTATTATAAGTAACATATTTATGCATATTCTTTTGCAAGTCTCTGGGTACATAGGTATAACATATAGCATTTTTCTTAATGCATACTACTAGATTACAGAGAATCATATGTCTTTTATTATATAATAAAGATTGATTTCTAAAGGAGTTCTAATTATTTTAATTTTCAAATACATTTTATGAACTCCTTTTTCTCCACATTCCAAGCAAAACAAAATATATTGTAGATCTTTGTTTATTTTTAAGTACTGAGAATTGAGCCCAGGGCTTTTGCGCTGACATACAGGATCTCACTAAGTCACTAAATTGTTCAAGTTGTGCTGCAACCTGTGATCTCCTGCCTCAGCCTTCCAGAGTACTGGGATTAACAACTAACTTATAGACTTCTAACTTCTAACAATATGCTAACTATAAATGGTGTCTCATCATTTTAATTTGCATTGTCATCATTGCTAATGAAATAAAAAAATGTCACTTGCTTATCATGTATTCCTTCACATGAAGTACAAAGTTCATTTTTCCTTTGGCATTATTTGTGCTTTACTTATAAGTTTATACAATATCATTGATGAATATTATAGATTCTAGCTGTCAGTATATTCATATATTGCGAATGCATTTTTATCATTTGTGACCTACTTTCACTTGAAGTCTGCTGAATGAGATAACTCATAATTTTTGTGAAGTCAAATTGCCTTCACTGCTAATTGTTTTCATTAAAAACTCTTTTTTAACCAAGGACAAAAATTATCCTCCTTTTTTTTCTTCTATAAAATTAGAAATTTCACTTTTAAATAGGCTTTTGATCCATGTTGTGACAGGAGTGACCAGGTAAGATGAGATGGAGCTTTTCTCTATTGAGGAGTAAATGTCTCCGTACACTTTTTTTCTCATCTGAAAGAATTGCCTAAGACTGGAATTTTCACTTGCTCTAAGATTTGGTAAAATATTCCCAAAAAATCTGTGTCAACGATTCCTGAAGAGATTAACTACTGACTCAAATCCTCAATGATATAGAACATTTGTATATTCTACTTGTTTTCACTATGTTTCAATAATTTTTATAGGAATTCATTATTTATATGGTCTCAGAGTTGGCATTAGAGAAGGTTTCCTTGTGGGGTTGTTTTTTTTAGCTTAGAAGTTTTTTGTAGCATCCTCCTGTTTTCCTCTTGAACCCTGTTGGCTTTATGCATTTTCTAAGCATTCCTTTTTCCCTCTTTCATTTGTTTTCCTTCAGTTCTTCTGCTAGAAGGTCATTATGTGGTCTTTTCAGAGAACAAATTTTGGTTTTCTTTCTTTTTGCTCCCATTTCTTCTTCTAGTATTTTATTATTTACATCTCTGTATGTTATTTCCTTTTTGCAAATACCTATGAATTAATTCTCAAGTTCTTTCTTATTGTTTTAAGATGCTAAGATTTGATCAAATGATAAATTGCCGATATACCTCTGGTTAGTAGGGATGGTATTCTCTGTATGTCATGCATAAAGATTGTTCATACTGTGTTCTTCAATTTTGCATGATCTCTAAAGAGATGTTTTCAAGTCTGGTGCACTTGATAATACTTTTTTGTAGATCTATCCATTTTAACTTTATGTATTTTGAAGACATGGTTTGGATGTTTACATCTTTTTCATTAACTGATCTTTAATCAACATGTTTTGACCCACTTGATAGCAAATGCTTTCTCTTTGCTGTTGTTTTCTGTTCTGTTTTGGTTTTACCTTCAGATTAACCTTTTTTCTAATAACACCTATCCCATAATTCTTTCATAATGCTTGCATCACATTTTTTCTTCTTATGACTTAAGTTATTATGTGTTTGCTTTGAACTTTATTTTTTTCATTTACAAATTCATTCTATCTTGCAAGCATTTCATCCATTTTGTCCTTTCACTAAGAAATTTAGACCATTCATATTGAATATAACTATATATTTACCTTTTAGTTCACCCTTTTTATTTAACACATCTTTCCATGCTTTATCTACTTGATTGACTTTAATACTGATTTTTGGTATTGATTGTTATTTCCTGTATTATAATTTTCTACTTAATAACCTGAGAGGTGTATATACCTTTTATACTTTTAGCAATTGCTTTGGAGATTTTAACAAGCACAACTTTTTTTATGTCTTTTTGAGACAGGGTCTCACTATGCAGTTCAGGCAGGCCTTGAGCTCACTTTGTAGTCCAGGCTGGTCTCAAACTCGCAGAGATCCTCCTGCCTCAGCCTCCTGAGTACTGGGATTATGGGCATGCACCACCATGCCTGGCAATAAACACAAATTTAAAACTTAAAGATAATAACTTTTTAAAAAATTGTTTCAAAACTTTATAAGAACCATGGCAGTCAATCACCTTCTCTAAACAATCACCTTCTCTAAACAATCACCTTCTCTAAACAATCACTCTAAACAAATACTATTTGGGGGCAGTGTTTGGTTAATTATCCCCACAAATAGGACTTGCATGCTATAGTCAATATTTGTGTAGATTTTTAGGCTTTCCAAATGGGATTGGTCCCTTTTCTGAATAGCCCATTTTAGAATTCCTTTTGAAAAAAAAAAAAAAAAGCTGGGGGGGTGGGCTGGGGATTTAGCTCAGCGGCACAGCGCCTGCCTGGCAAGCATAAGGTCGTCAGTTCGATTCCAGGTACCAGAAAAAAAAAAAAAAGAAAGTTTAGAATTCCTTTTGGTAAAGCATCATTGGTGGTAAACTCTGCTTGTTACGGTTTAGATCTAGAATGTTCCTAAAATGTCTCATGCCTTTAGAGACAGGGCTTTGGAAGGTCACTGGGTCATGGGAATGCTACATTCATCAGTGATTGGTCCACTGACGAGTTCATGGCAAAATGGACCGTTAGGAGGCTGGTTGTGAGAGGCATGTCGCTGGGCACGGCTTTGCTGGGTGGATCACCCTCCCCCCATTCTCCCTTTTCCTGTGTTTCCAGACTACCATGAAGTGAGTGACTTTCCTCCACTTGCCCTTCTGCCTCAGAGCCAGGTTACCACCACCGAATCCCCTTAAAGCATGAGCCAAATTAAAACTCTCCTCCTTAAAGTAGTACTGTGGTGGGTGTTAGATATTTTGTTCTAACAACAGGGACATGAATACATTGTTCTCATTTGTCATGAATTTTTTTCAGGCTGCTTCACTTTTGGAAGACAGTTTTCTGGATGTATAATTCTAAGTAGACAATTATTCTCTGCATGCAGATTTTGTTTCACATGCTCTTATACCAGCTCAGATTACTGTAATCTGAGCAGTGAGACTATTCAATTCTTTGTAGGTCGCTTGTCTTTTATTCACTGAGGAAGTTTGAGTTTTTTCTGTGCTTTAGTAATTCTGCAAGTCCACTATGAAATTTTCAGATTTGGATTGAATTTTATTTATCCTTTAAGACTTCTGTATCTGAAAGTTAAGTGATTTTCATCAATTCTGGAAATTTCTTGCTTTTGCTGTTCTACACACCACCTCTCCCACATTGTAATTTTCTTCTGGGAATCTCGCTAGGAATATGTAGGTGTTTCCCCATCATTCCCTGTCCCTAGGCCAGTTTCTATTGTGTTGTGTATCTTCTTATCATTCTGTTCTATATTCTAGATTACTTCCTCAGATATTCCACTTTCCTAATATTCTCTTGACCTCTGTATGCTTTTCTATTTAACCCATCTTTTACATTTTAAAACATTTGCAATCTTATTTCTCATTTCATAGTTCCAAATCTACTTAATCATTTTCTAGTTTACAGTCATTTCTCTTCCTATCTTTTAATTCATTAAACATGTCAGGCAGCCTTATTTTATATTTGTACAAGTTCACTTTGGAAGTCTTTACAGGTTTAATATTGTCATCTATTTCTGCTGTTTCTCTTCTTCCAGGGTTATGTTTGAGTTTTATTCTCGGGTTCTGTATGTACATCTCTTGCAACCGCAGTGGGTAACTCTCTGAGGCCTTCGTGGAAACTAACATCCTTCAAGTGAACTTCTGTTACCTCCAGACAAGGACTGATGAGATACAATGGACCCTGACTTGCCAACTCAGTTCGTTCTGAGGCCTGCTTGTAACTGAGGCTGTCAGCGAAGGCTCAGGCTCCTCCACACAGCCTTCAAAGTCTCTCTCCTGTACATAGGCAGATCTCAATGTCCTTCGACAGGACCTGGACCAGGATTTCTCATTAACCCCTTACAGGAAAGGATGTTGTAACGTTCCTCCCAGGACTCTTTAAGGGTTAAATCTGTATCTGAAACCATCTGGAAATACAAGCAGCCAGCATTTAGGTCATAATTTAAGACTTTGGTCATAAGTTAAAACTAAAATTCCTGTCATAATCCAAATTGTTCATATGTCAGGCTGAGGGTGACTCAATTTTCTATAGAAACATTAATTCAGTACTAAATAAGATCAGCTGGAGCTATGAATTCTCAGAGTAGATGTCCATCACCCTTTTCTACATATAGCCCCTTAAAAATATTTATTAGTAGTTCTCTCTTAAATTGAAAATGTACACCCCTTTACCAAAACATCTACACTGAAGACCAACATCACCATAATAATGCAAAGGCCTACTAGGTAAAAGCTACCTTTAGTACTTGACTACCTATTTTCACTTATTCCCTCCTGCAGTTTATTTTTAAAGTCTGAGGAAAATAAAATTTCTTTTTAGTTCTATATTGCCTGTTTTCTTTTACTTTTAAGTTTAAATATTTTCAGTGGTGATGTGGTTCAATGTAGTATGTGTTCTGTATATTACCAGGGAGGAAGACAAGATTTACTCCTTTCACTCTCAATGGTTAATCTGCTATTACTAGATGAATGATGATTGAATGAAGAAGTAGAGAGCTTAATAATCAGCTTCTCTCATCATCCTGCTCCACCAGAGAGTGCAACCTTTTTCCACAAAGGGTCACACACGAAGTATCTTAGGATTTCCAGGTCCTACAGTCTCCATTCCAACTACTCAATGCTGACTTCCTAGTTCAAAAGCACCCACATGAATGACTAAGACTGAATAACTAAGCCTGTACCCAGACAAGCAAATATGAACTTTATGTACAAGGAGTGGGTTGGATTTGGACTAGGAGCAATAATTTGCCAACCTGTGCTCTACAGCATGGTAGCATTTCAACTGGATCCTACTAAGCCACTGTAGAATCTCAACGTGAAGAAAACATTGCATGAATAGATGCAAGTGGTAAAGCCATGGAATGTTTTGGACAATTGAGAAACATAAACAAATAATCTATCTACCCCTTGTCTAGACAAGTAGTAATGAATCTGGTCAATTTCCATAGGTATAGAAATAACTAATGTGTACAATAATGTATTAGAAAACAAATTAAACATTATGAAGTAATCTCTGAAAGTACACGGACATGATGACTCTCTACACTAAACTATAACTTCCTACGAAGTCAGAGGAACAAGAAGGACACATCTGTCTTCCCCAGCTGCCCTCTGAGAGCTCACATACCAAGAAACTAAATTAATTTTTCATTGGCAGTAAAGAGTACACTGGGACCTGTGTGACATCAGACAGACTAAATGAGATTTTTCAAAGAAAAGAATATAGACTTTGAGTATTGGGGGTGGATGAATTACATTACTTGGCATTGTCTATAACAGTGATGGCGAACCTTTTAGAGACCAAGTGCCCAAACAGCAACCCAGAACCTACTTACTTATTGCAAAGTGCCAACACTATAATTAAACCTGAATATAGAGGTTTTAGTTTAGAAAAAGCAACTATTATCTGATGCTTAGTTGCTAGAGGCAATGCTGGGGTGACCTGGCTGCCATGCTGACAGAAAGGGTTCTGTGTGCCCATGGCGGCACACACATCACAGGTTCGCCACCACAGGTCTATAATATATGCCCTTGAATGAAGCATTGCTAAAATGGTTCTCAGATGCAAAACTGAGATTAAAAGGTTATTACATGAAAATGACTCTGTCTGATGCATCACAAAATCGACTCTTTATAAATTTAGCACTAAGTGTATCTTGGTAAGAGGTGAGGCATCCTATGGAGTCAGGCATTAACAGTTCAAGTGGTGATTTAGCTTAGGTTTTTCAAAAGTTTTAGTCATAAACTACTAACATAAAGTTTTAATTATATGTGCCAGTGTTTAAAATATATGAAAACTGATACTGTGATATGTTACTGATAAAAAGGTGAGCAATTTGGCAATATGCAACAAAATCTTTTAAACAGTAAGTACAACCTTTAAAAATTTACCTGTGTAAAATAATCTGATCTTTGCACTGTTGTTCAGTGTGTTGCTACTGGAAAACAAAGTAATCTTCTGCCCAGTAAGAAGGCCTGCTTAAATTAAGCTATGGTGCATGTGCACAAAGTCATGAAATACATATATCAAATGCCATTTGTTAAAGAATATATAATGAAATGAAAAGAAATTTAAAATATATTAAATAGGGAATAGCACAATAATATGTACACTATAATTTATTTCAAAAATTATGCATAAATACATGGATGGCTAAACAGAGGGAGAATAACACTGAAAGGCTAATATATAAATAGATCAATAAATTAATTAATGGACAGAGACATGATAGATCAGAAAGACTGGAAGGATATTTAATAAAATAACAGTGTTTGGTTAACTCTGACTGGAGTGTTTGTGGTTCATATCTGGGGTTTACAGTTAAGCTGAACTCTGTTTTTTAAAAATATGCTAAAATGTGAAACAATTATCCTTAAGCTACTTAAATAGTCCATTCTCCCCTTGATGTATGATATCAATTCAATAATGTTACATTTTTAATCCATCTTGATTTTTCTTCTTTTCTGTTGCTTTCTGTTAAATGACAGTTATTGTAGTGTAGGGGGAAAAAAATACATTTTCCATGCCTAGACTTATAGCTAAGGCTTCTATAACAAAAGATACATTAAGAAAAGGAAAGCATATAAATGTATTTAATATAAGTTTTATGTGACACCACAACCTTCGGAAATGAAGACAGAAGGAAGCAAATAAATTTTTGCATGTTGTGCTTAAGTTTGGTGAAGACTGAATATTCTTGAAGTATGACTTAATGGTAATAAATGGGGAGGCACTTAGAAAGACTGGATTCGGTTCTAATCTGAGTTCCCACATCTTCAGATGTGAAGACAGTCTTCTCCACCGGTAACAGGTGACAGGTTTTTCCAGCACAGAGAGAAGTAAAACAGAAATAAAATGCCTTTATTGCGGGCACTGAAAAGACCACAGTAGGAAAGAGGGCCAAGGAGTTTCTGACATCCTGGCCTAGGGCCAAAGGTTAAATAGGCCCAGGCTGGAGGTGGGGGTTTAGGGAGCAAACCACCTGATGTGGCAGACCAGGATTGGGAAGGAGCATGAGAAAAGGAAACAAGATATTACAAAAAGGGAAGTAGGAAGTCCTAATTTGAGTCAAAAGAAGAAGGGTGGGGCTTAGCACATGGCCTCAAGTGGCCAGCGCCATATTGGCTCCACGTCATACTGGCTCAGCAGCATAGCACATGACCTCCAGTGGGCAGCGCCTTAGCAACTCGGCAGGAATTACAGTGAGGCAAGAAACCCATCAATAGGTACCTCCAGACTGAGGAATACATGGTATAGTAAAGTTCAGAAATTCTTTTATGAAGGGCAAGAGAAGGCCAGAGAGATCTTCCTGCCTTAGTTGTTTCCTCAAATGCTGAGTTACCATGGTTTGGAGTAGCAGATCCCAAACCCCGTTAGTAGTTTCATAACTTACAGGACAATTGTACTGGTTAGCCACCTGTGTCCACTCTGAGAAATGAGCATTAGATTTACTAAGTCACATTAGAAAAGGGAAACATACTAGGTTTTTATTAGATCATATAAATTATACAAATTCATACATGAAGAATAAATATTTTCTAGCACTGTCTCAAGTCTCAACAAACTCTTGTCATTTTCATTATACAGTTTCAACATGTTTTTTCCTCTTATCAGTACTACATCATCAGTATTTGCATCTTTTCCATATCTTAAATGGGACATCTTGATATACATTTTTCTAAAGAGCTGAAAAGCATAAAAGCAATTTGCACAAGACAGAATTCTAAAACACTTATTTTAAAATTCATTTCTGACACAAAATTCTGAAGCAATAAACTTTTCACAGATATTCTGATTAAGTAATCCACAATAGGCCAGAGAAATAATCAAATAAACAAAAGTATGGTGTGACAAATATCTCTACTCAGTAAAAGACATGAATCAAGTTTCCATGTAGATTTCCTCCTCTCAAAATGAGAAAATTTGAAAGTGAACTTTAAAATGTATCTCATCAAACAAAAATCATCAGCACATATGTTATAATTACCACAGAAAGATTTAGACTTAAAAATTGGAAGATTTAAACTTATAATATTCTGGTTTACAAGAATCAGATTTGAAAAGCACAGGGTATTGAAGCAATCTATTTCTTTCTAGATCACTATTAGGAATAACTGCTGTCCAGGGAGTAGGAAGTGTCTGTGGCAGAGGCAGGAATGCCCTCCCGCTGTGCAGTATGAATGAACGCCCTATCTCCTAAGGGGAGTGTTTAATTTCCCAGATCCAACCCTTCCACCCAACAGATGTAGGGATTCCTGTGATGCAAACCACCAGGCAGGATTAGGCTGGAGTAAGAGCACAATGATTATGGAGGAACAGGGTATAACAGTTCTTTGGGGATTTGGTGACAACCAAATACTCAAAATTAGGGGCTGGGAATTTAGCTCAGCGGCAAAAGTGCCTGCCTGGCATGCACAAGGTCGTGAGTTCGGTTCCTGGTACCGGAGAAAAACAAAAACAAAAACAAAAAAAAAACAAAAAAACAAAAAACAAAAAACAAATACTCAAAATTACCCCTGGTTACGGGGATATTGACATCCATAGTACATAGGTCCTAGAAAATACAATCTGGCTTTCAAGAAATAAAAAAAAAAAAAAAAAAAAAAAAAAAAAAAAAAAAACAGAAGAAGAAGATAGAAAGGAGGGAGGGAGGGAAGGAAGGAAGGAGAAATAGAGGGAAGACAAGAAAGAAAGAATTCATTGTAAAGCTATGTGCTTTTGGTCACTTCTTAAATATATTTACTATGGCTCAAGAGCAGGTGTTTGAAATGATTTTAATCAAAATGGACCAAAATACATATGGAAGGATCTAAAGGAATAAGTAAGTTTGAGGCAAGGTTTAAGTCAGTATTTAGGCCTACTAGTTTGCTCAAAAGCCCACTAGTTCACCCAAAAACAAGCAAAAAATGCACCTAGCTGTTTGTGGAATATGAAATGTTTGTTAACTGAGAAATGATCACCAAACTTTTATTCAGTCCTTTTAAAAGAAAATCTCTGTACAATGACCTTCTTCATCTTCAACCTTAACAACTGTACATTACCAAGAATAAGCCAATCATTACGGTAATGGCTTTTATAAAACTGTGATTTTGAATTGTTTTTGATATTAGCTTTTTTGGCATCTAATGTTTTCTTCAGAATATCAAAAAAGATTAAAAAGTCTCAAATTTTGACTATGAAAAAGATACCCAATAACCTAAATTAATAGCATTAACTGAGTACAGAATAGAGGGAAATGAGTTTTATTTCTACCAAATCTTTTAACTGCAAGTACCCCTCATATCTTTATTCACTAATAATAAAGGACTTAATATCAAAGGTATAAAATTTGTGTTGTGAAAAAAATGTAGCATAAAAAAGTGCCTCTCATTCAACAAAAAACCCTTTCATGAACTAAGAGTGAATTTCAATAGAAAGTATACTTCACTGTGTAGTATCATATTATTTACTTACAAAATCTGACACAACTGAGAAGTTTATATAGTGCTCTGATAGTCTTCAAACATAGAACTCCACAAAACAACTTATAAAGTAATTAATACATATTAACCAATGTAGAAAAAGCACCTCTGATCATTTTTAAAATGAAAGTTGAGTTGCAAAGTATGATTCTTTGAGAAAAGAGAGCTTTGTTTGTGCAACTCATTAGCATTTAGCTTTGATTGCTGTATAAGCCCTTGATTTAAAAAAAAAATCTGACTTAACCAAGTGGCTGTTCAGAACCTGTAATTCTGAGAAAAGTCAGAGCCCTCCTATGTATTAAAATGAAATTCTCACATGAAAAAGAACAGGGCAATAGAGATGATGATTCTCATTTATGGATTTTTAAAGGATTTAACAAAGTAACTATGTGTCTTTTTAACACCCAGAGAACAAAGCCAAAGATCTTAGAAAAGCACTATTAGAAAAAAAAAAAAAAAAAAAAGGTTAAAAAATCACCAATTCTGACAAATGTGACTAGGTACTGGATTAAAGTGGCTTCTTTAAGGGACAATGGTACACTTTTCTCCTAGCTATCTAATGAGCCAAAGAACAAAAACAGGCATCTTAGAAACTGACAGGACTGAGTGATATAGTGATCCTTATTTGTCAAACTTATGAGATATTTTGTTAAAAAAACTGATTCCTAAAATATTAAATTGCTACTAACTGTTTTGAAATATGTAATTATATTTGTAATTTCTTTAATAGATGATGAACATCGATAAAACTCTAGGTCCTTAGTCAGAAACCACCTTCTTCAAATATTATATCCCAAGTTCTATGAAAATGAAGGCAAAATCATTTATTAACATGCCCATGCAAGGCTCTAGTTTACTTGCTTATGTTTGGCTCTTAGTTACCTTAATTTATGACACACTAAGAGAAATAAAGAAATGATGATATACTTAAAGACTTCAAAACTAAGATTATAGAAACATAACATGAAAAAACCATACTATAATCTCATACATACCATGATCATAATATACTTGAGAAGATAGAAATAAAGAACTGTAATGGGAATAAATGTTGAAAAGGGATATATGTATACTCAGCACACCAGTTTGGCTAAAAAGGCTAATAATATTAAGTGTTGGAGAGGATGAGTATACCTAGAACTATCATACATTAGAGGTGGGATGCTAAGTGGTATAGACAGTCCAGAAAACATTTTAATAGTATTTTCTAAAATTCAGAATATGTATACCATGTCACCCAGCAGTAATATGTCTAGATACTTACCCAAGAGAAATAAAACTTATTTTCATACAAAAACCCAAATGTAAATGCTTATAATAACTTTATTTATAATATCCCCAAACTATGAAGCACTAAAAAGCCTGCCTAAATGATAACTAGATAAACAAATTGTGGTATGCCCATACATGGAGTATTGCTCAGGGAAAAAAAGGAAACAAGAAAGAGTCAACTTACACATGCAACAGCATAAGTTAAATTTGAAAACACGCTGCTATAGAAGCTAAACACAAAAGAACAAATGCTGCATGATTTCACTAATAAGAAACGCTCAAAAAGACAAAAACCATAAGAAAGAAGAAAACAAAACAGAAGAAAAAAAAGTGGTTGCCAGGGAAGGACAGATGTGGTGTATTTGTGAGTATGAATACATAGGAAACTAACTTCAAAGGAGTGACAGTGACATTTTCAGTGTGATGGAAACATGTGAAGATTGTGATGGTAGTTACAGGGCTATCTGTATTTGTCAAAACTTGCTGAATTATGGATTAAATATGGGTACATTTTATTGTATAAAATAATACCTTGACAAAGCTAATTTTTAAAAGGAATATAAAGACAGAAATCTTGTGTATAGAATTTCTAATCTGCTTTTGCATTAAAACAGGAAAATTAACGAAATAAAACACAGAAAGTTGACTCACTTATTAAACAGTAAAAGAAAAATTACTAATATGAGGTTATAACAAAAACATAACTATTAAGAAATCAAATTAATAATCTTATATAATATTCCAAATAAATAAACAACCAGGATCTGGTTGTATAATGGAGATACTGTCACTAACAGTTAAAAAAAAATCAAAAACCAAAAAACAGTCATGGTGCTATGTAATGAAAAGAAAAAATAGTTTTCAGTATGGATCATACTCTGCAAGTTATTTTTGCTGCTTTTTACCATAAGAGACAAATTATAAAGTCCCTTACAATTGGATGGCAGAGAAATCTAATGGAATCAGAGGGGAAAAAAAGAGAGAAAACTTAGATGTGTGTGTCAGAGAGGGAGAGAGACAGAGACAGAGAGGGCTCTGAAGTAAAGGAAGAGAAACTCATTACTTGGATTAACATCTATATTTTGAGGAGTTTAATGAAAGAAGCACATATGTGTGTAAATTCATCAAAAAGAAAAGTTACCTGGAATCAATTTTAATTCATAAATGCAAAGAGCAAAAACTGAAAGACTACATAAAAAGCACAATAAATATTCTGAAAATAAGCAGAAACTTCTTAAGCACAAATCAGTAAGGAAGAAAAGCAATGTGATACATAACATCAAACTAAGCTTGCTTGGAAGTTTTTTACTATTAGCTACATCAGTTTTCAGAGTTTATCCCTATCCTTTATTGAATTATTTATGCTTAAGTAAATATATAACATAGCAATATATATGCACATAGCTCTCACTAAAGCATGTGAGGGTTTATGCTCCAGCAAATTTTTGTCAACATATGTAGTTAATGAGACTACATAGAACATACTATGGCAAAGAAATCTGAAAGCATTCTCTTTAACTTTAGAAAAGCAGTAATATGGATCAACTTAGTATTATACAGGTTGAAAATGAGAAAAAAATGAAAAAAAAAAACCCTGAGTTGATTAGAAAAACTGTGCAATAAAAATAAATATACATGCACACATACACATGGGTATGTACACCTATTCACCTATGTGTGTGTGAAATTCACTCTTTCTGTTATTAAATGTTTTTATCAATTTTTATAAATAGCATACGAGCATAAATGCAATCACTCATTTCATACATTTCCCGTCACTTTACTTTTAATGTCTTACAATTTATAATGTTATTACATTACATTGATAGTCTACAGGAACCTTGTTCCCAATAAATTGATGCCAGTATGCCCATGTGAAGTTTAAAATACAAAAATAGTAAAATATTAGCTAACAGAATGGAAAAGACCCATGGATTCTAATAACTAAAGAAGTTAATATAACGACAAATTGTAGTTGAAAATGCATCAACATGTATAAGGAAAAACATCACATTTCTATTCCTACCAAATCAGAAATTTTGAACTAAGGAATGAAAATCCTTAAAAAATAATTATTTGCACTGAAGCAAATTGCAAGAGCATTTTTTCTATGAAGAAATGGCAAACAAATGTTTTCATCATTCAAACGTGTGTAAGACATAGTCTACTCAAATAGATAACACCTAAATTGTCTCTTAGAATAAAGTCAGTTACATTTAGATTAAAGGGCAGTAATTTCATTTTTAATGCTGTGGATTCAATGGCTTTTTCCGGAGCTAAAGGAAATGTAGATATTCACTACAGAAGAATGAGATGCTGAATTGAACACATCAATCTGTACAGATACATATTGCAAATATAGCTGAATAACATACAATTCTACAGAAATTTCTTCTCAGTGCAATGAAAAACTCAATAGTAGACGTATGAATAAGTAGTTGTAAGCCCCAAGAAATAGCCAATGTTAAGAAAAAATCACTCCTTAATTTCCAAGAAATTAATCATTAGCTAAATGGAACACTCTTCTTCCAAGGAGAAAAACTCATGGCAGACACACCAAAGCAGCCCGGTAATGCAAACCGACATTAGATAAGAGCCACTGAGACCACAAGAGAACCCACTTCTCCAGGAACTACATTCGAGTGCAGCGTGTTGACCCAGGCAAGGAACTAAGTACAACGTTGTTTGTACCAAAGTCCATTTTGGATTTGACAACTCATGACTCGTTCTCAATTTTTATCCAACTTTTTTACCTCTACAAGTAGGGTTCCTCCAAATAAGACTCCAAAATCATTATCTACACACTACAAGGCAGCCATCTGCTTTCTTTGCTTTTCCAACATTAGCAGTACTCATGCCCCTCTTCCACATTTGAGAGGAGGTATTCCTCACAGCAAACACCATGCATTTTCACAGAATTGCTCAAGGGTTGAGAGTCTTATTTCACAATGACGTCTCCCTTTCTTCCTACTTCTATGGACAATGAGGTGGGGGGGCAGTAACAGGAAGAAAATAGAAAATGCTTTGCCTTAGGGAAATTTCAGACATAATTTCAACATATATGAATCCCCAACCTCTTCTACCCACAGACATTTGTTCTACCTCTACAATCATTAATCTTGCTAATGCACCAGCGGCACACCCAGCCTCCTCCTAAGAGCAAGAAGGAGACTGCCCTTTTTGAAAATTATTCTGTACTGTTCTGTGGCCACAGTAGCATTTTTCACAGTTGGGACTATTCTCCACATTGTTGTATCCAGTCAAAGCCACTCAAGAATTCCTACGGTCCCAGCAGCACTAAAAATACATAACAGCCTCCTTACAATAATGACTGTGAATCACAGCATTCCTCGGCTGACATAAGTAGTTAAAATAGTTGAAAAAAAAGTTAAATAAAACTTTTTAAAAAGTTCAAGTAAAAAAAATATGAAAAGGGGGTTGAAAAGGACTCCCCTACCGTCTAACAATATTAAAGTCTGTCTCAAATTTACAAACGTCCTCAGGAACATCAAATGCCGCAGCTTCAAACACACGCGCCAGCTTCAAGCCCGACAGCTTCAAATGCCGCAGCTTCAAACACGCGCGGCAGCTTCAAACGCGCGGGCTTCAAACAGCCGAGGGGCAGCCATCTTGCCCGCTGCCGGGGGCGCAACCTCTGGGCCCGGAGGCGGCCGCCGCCTCCAGAGGCCACGCAGAGGCTTTGTTGGGGGAACGGGGAGAAGGCGGAGAGCAGAAAGAGAGGGAATATAATTTGCAGACTTTAAATTAGCCCGTAGAGGGAGCTCATATGGCCCCATAATTTCTCAGTAATTGGAGCCTCCTGTAATTGCAAACGTGGCCCGTCGTTAGAGCGCCGGGGTCAGGGGGCTCGACTCGCACCCCTGCAGGCCCGGGTGGGCCGCCCCGCAGCCCCACGTGTGGCCGGCTCAGCACGGGGTCAGGACGCCGGCCTCGCGTCCCGCGCCGGCCGGAAATTAAAGCGGCCATCCACGGGGGCTGCTGGGGCGAAGCCCACGGAGGGAAGACCGTAATGAGAGTAAAGCCCGACAGTCAGAATTGTCATGGCAATAACCTACGTGTCCCCCATTCAGGCGCGCGCTTCAGAAGGCTCTGTGCTCCTTTCAGCCTTGACGGGGCCGCTCTCGGAGCGGTCCGCTTCCCTCGCTGTGCAGAGCCCTTAGACCCGGCGGCCGCAACGGGCCTCCAGACAAAGGCACAGAACCGGAAAACCGAATGAGAGAACGGCAGAGGGCCTTTTCCATAAAACATGAGAGGAGCAGGATTCCAAATTCTGTGGGAAAAGGCTGACGAGAAGGGACATTCAAAATAAAATGCCTAAATGTGCAGCAGGAACTATTATCTGGTCTTGTGAAACCAATTTGAAAAGGAAACAATAGTATAGTTATGTAATTCTTGAATATTTAGAAACTTTAAATTTATGTTAAATTGAACTAGTCTCTAAAATGTTCAGCTTGAAAATAATGTTATTTCTATCTTAAGTGCAAACCAAAAATGAGAAGGAAACCTCAACATACAGGGCTTAATCAATAATTTAACCTATGTGGATTTTATCCTATTTGGAATAATCTACTTGGTGCTAAAATAAACCCTACCTATTCAAATACATATCTATTTCATTTAAATTATTAAATGGTACACTTGTATGTTACTACTCTACCTGTGATATATCTGCACAGTTTGGGATCTATGACTACCTTTCTTGCCCTCTGTAATTTAAAAATGTCGTGAAATTTTTTAATATAGATGTTATTTTTATATTACAGGTACTATATCAATAAATGTAAATGACAAACCATGTACATATACATATTTACTTTGTGGAAAATCATTTGCCCCCAGTGATAGGATGGAAAGCTCAATTTCAAGCCTATATTCATTGTAAGTAGGCATGATTCTGTCAGAAATAAAAACTGAATTTCATCTGTATTGCCTCAGTATTCAACATTTTCAATACTTTCTATATTTAATGTTGGAGGAATCCCTTACCTTTCATATGTGGCTGGTAGATTCCTCGGTTCTATTTCTCATTTCAAACTCAACAAGCAAAGAAGGGCACAAACCTTGTACATAAGACTTCATCCACAGCAATGCCACATGAGCTCAGATTCTTCTAAGCAGGGAAGACAACATAATTTTGGAGACACTAACTCTGGTTCGGCAAGCACACAGGCAACCAAAAAGCTTGTGTTGAACACATTTGTGAAGGGAGACTCAAAAGACAGGGCTAAGGTTTAAGGTCTGAAAACCATGTAAGGTATTGGAAACTCTGACATCATTCCCCACCATCGGGCTACATAGACTTGTAAGTTGTGCATTTTTTGAAGTTCACAAAACTGATAATTTTAATACTAGCATTTATGTTTAAGGCTACACATTATGGAAAATAATACAATACAGTACAGTATCTTCAATACAGGGCAGTATCTTCAAGTTAGTAATAATGATCATAGAAAGGAGCAAAGGAAGTAATGTTTGTTGTTTCAAAGGATAGATGGACAGTTTCTGTTATTTGGCAATGAAAAAATGAGCAATTAAAGGTCTTCCCCAGAGCTGGAGAAAATGATGACAAAATGTAGTCTTGTTTTTCTAACATTTTACATTAGAAAAAAATTTCAAGAGTTGTATCTTCCTCCATTATAGTTCCTGAGTTTCACTGACACATAGGTTAGCACTAAACAGTGTTGCATATGAAAAAGGATAAATGAGAAACACGTTAAAAGACTGCAGTCTTCCTCGTCCATCTCTAAAATTGATAAGGATCACAATCATATTGCAGAAAAGAAATAAGATAAAGCCTATGTCTCACTTTAATCTCTCACCAAGTTTGATATCTGAGAAGATAAAATTCTACAGATAGCTATTGACTTTTCATTTCAGCACAATAACTAAGATACCCTCTTCCTCATTGCTTTAATAACAAGAATAGAAAATAAAGTAAAAATGTAATTATATGGAATGGGTTTTACACCTAGATGATTTGTTCATATCTTGTTAATAACTGATGATTTAGCAGGAATTCATTCTAATGGCTTAGTATCCTTGTTTAAAAATCTTTTAAAAACATAACTTCCTATTACCTACCATGTTTCAGAGGATAAATTAATTGAAGCCCCAATCACCTTCAAGGACCTTTAATATGATTAGGACTATACAAAAATACTCCATATGTACATAAATAGAATACTAGGATGAATGTATCTGGCTTCATAAAATTTATTTTTCATAGGTTTTATCTTCTTATTGTTTACCTTAAGTTCAAAATATTCATGTTATTTGAATTTTGGTTTGTTCAAGTATGCATGAAAACACCCTCTGAAAAAGAGGTGAAAGAATTAGTCTATAATTCTATAAGAACTTTTTTTTATATGGGCTTTTACATATTGTGTGGTAAGATGTATAATTAACTTTCTGGTCATCCAATTTCTAGAATAGAGAAACTAAAAGTCAAAATTTTTACAAAGCAACAGAAAATCAATGAAAACATAGTCTTAGTTATCTGTAATTCTGAACTAAAAGAAGCATACCTTTATATAAAGTAAGAATCCAATAACTGATGATAGATGGAAATTAATATAAAGCCATTAGTAAAGTATTGTGAAGCAATATTTTGTAAGAATAAAATTGCATTCACGCATATTTACTTGGCATATCAAAAAAAATATTTGGTATAAATTGCTTATTTTAGGACTTGTTTGTAGGCAAATAATAAACCATTAAAGAAAGAATAAACCATTAAAATGCATAAATATAGAGGTTTCCTTACTCTTCTGTTAGAAAATCCTGAAAAGTCTACATGAAATTCACTGAAATATAAAAGATGGTAATATTTTATATAAACACCAAGATAACCATGAGTATGCTTCTAACCAAAATGTAAAGTAATTATATATTTCAAACCAAAGTATAGGGGGAAAGGTTTAAAATATGTAGGCATCTTCTAATTGTGGGGGAGGGCACACCATGAATATATAATATTTGACCATTTTTCTTCCTTTAGAATATTACTGAATCTCAGCCTTTTAAATCTACTGTGGCTATCTAATTTATCATACAAAATTGCCTTCTGAGAGTATAAGAGGACAATACTCCTCTTTACTACTCCGTAATAGACTAGGCAAACCAAGCTATAGCATCCTAGTTAGATTGGGTTGATTTAAAGCAGCCACTCTGCATAAGGAAGTGAGACTAACACTGGATATCTTTGGAAAAATTAGATATTGTAGGCAACTCTCTGGAAATTCAGATCTGGAGCCAATTTAATATGCATAAGTATAACAAATTCTGTAAGTAACAGACTGAAAGCTTGAGCTTCTTTGTATCTGTAGGATCTGCTAGGCTGCATGTATGCAAACTCTTTCATATCTATCAGTTCCACTGGAAGAAAATTACAAAGTAAAAATGAAACGTCAAACATTTGGGCCATAATATGTGACTTTGTAACTTCTTGCCCATAAAGTGAGGAAAGATTTTACTGGCCTCTAAAGATGCTTTTTTTTTTTTTTTTTTTTTTTTTTTGTATATATATATTTCATTCTCCAACCGATAGAAATGTGTTTTGCTACAACTTCCTCAGGAGTTGAGGCATGCTTTTTTGGCTTAACCATTTCAGAACATCTGGGAGATGCAACTACCAAATGAAAACTGTTTAACAAACCATGCATTAACAGAGCTACAATTTTGTTTCCCTTTGTCAAGAGAAAATAAAATAAATTTTGCATCAGTCACAATGAGAGCTAGAGGGACTGATTACTCAAAATACGGTAGCACCTACATTTCTCCAAATATTCCCCAAGACATAGCATTTTCGCTGAGTGTTCAATAATTTCCTCAAGCTGTGTACCTGAAAAATATATGTCTCCAGCCTGGTGTTCATAATCCAGTAGACAGCCACGTGTGTTCACAGCCCGTATCTCTGAAACAATTATGCTCTTGGGTATGCAAATATACTGGGCTCACAGCATGTTTATTCAAAGGAGTGGGCAAGAATGTTTCTTATGTGAGCATCTGCAGGTTTCTACTGGAAATCTGCATAGAACAATACATTTCCCTACAAACAGTTATTTTTAACAATGACAGTTATATATATTTTAAGATTTTACCAAGTTAAAGAAATTCAACATCATAATTTTCCATCATGAAACACATGAAAGAAACAAGATAAATGTAAATACATTAGTAGTTATAACTACTTGGTTTATTGATTAGACCTCTGCATCTTCTAAATACACAAAAATATTCGAGCATTCCTCATTCACCAGCCCTCTCACACACTCCAGCCGCAGCCTAAGGTACAGCTGATTCTAGTGTCAGCCTCACAGCTATTTAATTATTTTCTCTTTTCATCATCAACCTGCTGATGACGCATGGAAATACTTAAAACTGTTTAAAATATTTTTAAAATCCAAAATATCCACCATCATAGTTTACTACATTAATATGTACAAAGTGGAAGTTGATAAGATATGCAGAAAAATAAATATTTGTAATAGTTGAAAAAAATATGAAATTCCATAAGCACACATGTGCAAACAAGAAGGCTCACTGATTTGTTGTGATACACATGTGACAAAAATGACATAATCAAATAATGAAAAACCATTTGTCTCAAATACCCACAAGATATTTTTGATTATGTATTACCACACAAAAATGTCAATAAATTCCAAAAAATATATTTCATAAGGTCATATTTTCTTTTCCAAATACATTTAAATAAAAATATTCTATTTCTAATAATAGTAAAATATTTTATTTAGACCAAATCTACCAACAATAAAAATTAAAGTTCTAGGTAAAATATTTTAAAATTATTTAAGAACTAGCAAATGGCATGAAACTATAGGCATAAATAGGTGAGGAGGAGGAAAACACTGAGATAAATTATACACATGAGCATTGCTATAGTTTGAATTTGTCCTCTCCAAAACTGATGTAGAAACTTAATCCCCATTGTGATGGTATTAAGAGATGAGGCCTTTGGGGAAAATGATTAAGTCACGCGAACTCTGCCCTCATGAATGGATTAGTGCTTTAGAAAAGGACTGGAGACAGCTAGCTTCGGCCCTTCTGGACTTCCTGTCTTGCAGCATGAAGACACAGTGTTCTTCCCCTTCAGAGAATACATCAGTGTTTCAATGTCTTGGAAGCAGAGGGCAGCCCTTACCAGCCACCAACCTGCCATCAAGCAAATTTTACAATTTTTAGCTTCCATAACCGAGATAACAAATTTGTGGCTTCATAAACTACCCAGGGTGTCATATTTTATTATCAGCACAAATGGACTAAAGCAAGCACCAGAATGCTTTTATCCTTGAAGCTGTGTGCCAAATTTGCCAACAGTATGGTGTGGGCAGAGGAGCAAAGAAGAAAAAAAACCTAGCACCTCCCCAGAGTAGGAAATCTGAGAGCAGGCTCTACTCACATTAGTTTGGGCACAAGGGACAGTATACCCAACGCAAAAGTAATCCACAAACTTCGACTTAGGACAGCACAGCTGGCGTAAGGAATCTGAATTTGGCTCCTCCCTTCTTCCATTGATCTGGGACTGTGCAGCTGGGGAAAGAAGTCTGATTACTGCCCCTCCTTCCCTCCACTGGTGGGACTCAGGGACCTGCAGGAGCACCAGCGACACAGTAGGACCTTGGCTCAGGCACACACAATGGACAGACAGAACTAGAAGTGTGGAAATATCCCATGCAACATTAGCAATATGCGCCAACAGGCAATCTCTAGCCTTTCTTTTTGTTTTATTCTACTTATTCTCTTTCTTTCATCAACTATTTCACTTGACTTTATGATACTTTCATGTGAGTAAACATTGTCTCTTTTTCCAGTTCACTTCAAAACTCCTAGGCCTTCTCTTCCAGTCTTTCCCTCCCATATCCAACAATTACCCAAAACCTAGATGATCATCTTGTGCCCTTCAACTCTGTTCCTGTTATATTTAGCCTCATTCATCTCTCCATCCTATCCCCTATACCCCTGAGGCCCCCTCCCCACACACAACAGGGTAAAATCAGCCCACTAAGTGGAAAATCATTGCATGCAAGTTCCTGGAACAAGGTGGATTATATTATATTCCTGTAGACCTGGCTCCTATAATTATAGATATCAGTTACCACAATTTGTCAGTAGCCAGGCTGTACCTGAGTCTACTGTTATTGCCAACTAAACTACTTAAATGAGAATGTCACACATGTTATAATAAGTTCCCCCCTACCCATATGACAATACTGTGATTGTAAGGGGTCATAACCATCACCACATTCCAGTACTGAAGGAATGGGCCCTAAGTCAAATTGATGGCAACTCCTCAGAGTTAATATATTGGGAAGATAGGTGCTTGGGATAGACATAAAGACCAAGAACCACCTACATCTAGAAGACATCCGGAGGAACAGACACCTCCTAAGAAAGCCTCAATACCAGTGATAAGGCTATCTAACATAAGGAATCAGTAAACATCAACACAGAAGACAAAATAAAATAGAAACAACTAATTTGAAGACAACAATATGAAATGTAAAAACCATTGTTGAATTCCTATCATCTTGTTTAGTGAAATTCTGTATCATTTCTAATTCTTTATTCTCTTTAAAAATAAAATTAAAAAAAGAAAAATTAAAAACCAAAATAAAATAGAATAGAAAATGAAAAGATGAGGAAGGAAAATGCAACCCCAAATGCCCAGCCCATCCAGGACAAGTCCAGAGCACAAAGAGATAGAGGAAATTGGAAGCCAACAAATGGAAATCTCTGAAATGATAGCAGCAGAAGTGAAAAGACAAATGGAAGAGACCATAGAAAAAATAATCTGTAAGGTACAAAAAGAAATGACTTTCAAAATAAAAGACATCAAATCAGACACAGATAAAAAAATAGAGGAGCTCAGGAAAATGATGGAAACCATGAATGCCAAACATACACAAGAAATGGAATCCGTGAAACAGATCCAAACAGAAATGCAGAAAGTCCATTGAGTATATGCAGCAGATTGAATGAAGATGAGGATAGAATATCAGATCTAGAAAACAGGAATATGACTAGAGACCACGAAAGAAACATATCTTAAAAATTGCAAGAGACCACAAAAAATTAATCCAACAGCTATAGAATGAAGCAAAGAAGAGCAACATAAAACGGACTACAATCAGTGAGAAAGCTGGAGACAGCAGTAAAGCTATAAAAAACTTTTGCAGAGAAATAATGAAGAAAACTTCCCAAACATGATAAAGAATTTGACAAACAAATAAAGCATATAAATTCCAATTAGCCATAACAAAAATAAACTTACACCAAGGCATATAATAATCAAGATTCCAGAAATTTAGCATAAGAACAAAATATTAAAAATGGCTAAAGAAAAGAAACATACCACCTATAAAGGAAAACCCATCAGAGTCACATAAGACTTCTCAACACAAACCCTCAAATCAAGGACAGCATGAAGTGAGGTATGTCAAGCCTTAAAGGAAAACAACCTTCAATCCAGTTTGATGTACCCCACAAAACTATCTTTCAGAATTGATGGAGAAATAAGATACTTCCATGAAAAAGAAAAACTGAAGAAATTTATGATCACCAAACCAGCTTTACAGGATGCTCTGAAGGACAGTTTAGAAAGAGATAATGAAGACCACAAACACGTGAACACCAATAGAAAGAAGTCACGAGGCAGGGCAAGCAATTAAACAGAGGAGAAAGGCAAGGAACATGCAAAAGGAAAACAACATGAAAAAGAAAAGCCAATGCATATCAGTTATAACCATCAATATAAATGGTCCCAACTCAGCAATCAAAGGAAACACTAGCAGAATGGATCAAGAAACAAGATCCAACAATATGCTGCATTCAAGAAACACATTTAATACAAAGAGAACTTCATAGATTAAAATACAAAGGGTGGAAAACAATTCTCTGTGCCACAGGAACTCAAAAAAAGGCAGAAGTAGCTATTCTATGTGGAGAAAATACAAACTTCAATCCAAAACTGATCAAAAGAGATAAAGGTCACTACATAATTGTTAAGGGAAAACTCCAAGAAGAAAATATGACAATCATAAATATTTATACACCAAATACAGGTTCACCCAACTACATCAAACAAATATTAACATACATGGAAATACCAAATAAAATAAGTACTAAAATAATTGCAGTGGGAGGCTTAATACATCACTCTCACAAATAGATCAAGTAGACAAAAACATCGATAAAGAAATATTAGAATTAAATCAAGCCTGTGAACAAAAGGATTTGGTAGATGTCTGCAGAGTGTTCCACCCCTACAACATCAGAATACACATTCTTCTCAGCTGCACATGTTACATCCTCCAAAACAGACCACATGTTAGCTGACAAAACACGTTTAAATAAATGTAGAGGAACTGAAATCATCCCCTGCATAATATCTGACCACAGCAAAATGAAACTGGAAATTGTTGACAAAGGAAATCACAAAAACTACATGAACATAAAATTAAACAAAACTCTTCTGAACAACCAATTGGTCACAGAGGAAATTAAAGACAAAATTAAACAGTATATACAATTAAATGATAATGCCAATACAACATAGCGAAATTCATGGAACACAAGTAAAGCAGTCCTACAAGTGAAATTTATAGCAATGAACATAACGAAAACAGAATGAGCTCAAACAACCTAATGCTGAACCTTAAACTTCTAGAAAAAAAAAAGTCAAACCCAAAGCTTTATGAGGAAGGAAATTATAAAGATAAGAACACAAATGAATACGATAGAGTCTAAGAAAACAATAACAATCAATAAATTGAAAAGTTGTTTCTTTGAAAGAGTAAATAAAGTTGATAAAATATTAGCCAACCTCATCAAAAAGAGAAAAGAAAAAACACAAATTCAAGCAATTAGAAATGAAAAGGGGAAATCACAACAGACCCCACAGAAATACAAGAGCTCACCAATACCTATTATGAGAACCTATACTCTAATATGATGGAAAACACAGAAGAAATAGATTCCTAGACACTACTGAGATGCTGAAGCTAAACCAAAAAGTTATAAAAATTGTAAATACCCGGATATCAGCCAATGAAATTGAAAGCATAATTAAAAATATACCAAAAAAGAAAAGCCCAGACCCTGACAGATTCAGTATTGAATTCTACAAGAAATTTAGAGAAGAACTAATGCTGAAACTCTTTAAGGAAACTTAAAGGGAAGCAGTACTTCCAAAATCATTCCTGGAAGCAAGTATTGCCCTGATTCAAAACCAGAGAAGAAACCAACCCAAAAAGAAAATTGCAGGCCAATTGACCTAATGAACACAGTTGCAAAAATCCTTAACAAGTTACTGGGAAACAGAATGCTGTAAATCATCAAGAGCATTATACATCATGATGAAGTAGGATTCATCCCAGGGATGCAGGCATGGTTCAACATACACAGATCAATAAATGCAATGCACCATATTAATAAAATCAAAGACAAAGTTACATGAGCATCTCAAAGATGCTCCTACAATATATGCAGAAAAAGCATTTGAAAAAGTCCAACATCCATTCATGATAAAACCCTGCAGAAAATTGGAATAGAAGGTCTTTATCTTCATCTGATAAAAGCCATCTATGACAAGCCAACAGCCAACATCATAATAAATGGGCAAAAGCTTTCATTCTACAATGAGGAACAAAACAAGCATGTCCACTGTCACCACTCCTATTCAATATAGTTCTGGAAACATTAACTAGAGCAATTAGACAGTAGAGAATAAAAGGAATAAAGGCAAAAAAGGAAGAAGTTAAATTACCATTATTTGCAGATGACATTATTTGCAGAAGACCCCAAAAGCTCCATGAAAAGACTTCTAGATTTATTAACCAAATTTGGTAGGGTAGCTGGATACAAAGTCAACATTCAAAAATCAGTAGCATTCCTGTACACAAGCAACATATTTACAGAGAGAAATTAGGGAACCCACACCCTTTACAATAGCATACAAAAAAGTGAATTACTTAGGAATCAATCTAACAAAATAAAAAAATCTGTACATTGAAAACTACGGTACTCTAAAATAGGAGACTGAAGAGGACAGCAGAAAATGGAAAAGTATCCCTTGCTCATGGGTAGGAAAAAACAACATAGTGAATATGCAAACAGCAGTGTTCAGTAAAATTTTATTTCCATACACAGGGTGAGCGATACAACCTCGGCCATCTTTCCATTAGGGCAGCCATTTTACACAAAATCCTGAGGTACCACTGTATTGCCATTTCAAAAGGCAAAAACAGACAAATTTACAACATAGGGGAATAGTTTTAAGTTTTTTAAATTTAACAACTAAAAAAGCAGGATAAAATAAAAATTAAGAAACTGATTCAAGAAATAAAATTAACAAATGGATTAAATGGACATATATTGTAAAGAACTGCACCACACAAATACAGAGCATATTTTCAAGACCCTTAAAATAATTGTTAAAACCTGCCAAATTCTGAGTCAGAAAGAAAATACAAACAATTTCAAGGATTTAGAATACATGCTCTAAACAAAATAGAATTACACCATTAATAAACCGGAGGATAAAAAGAAAATCCATATGCATATATGTATGCATATACATGTATAAGGTTAATGTATATACATTAACCACATATGTACATATATTAATCAGTAGTGTGCTAAGTAACCCATGAATCGAATGTGAAGCCAAAGAGTAATTCAAAAATATTTTTTTAACCTAATAGTAATGAAATCACGATATATGAAAAGGAGGAAGCACCTGATATCATTATTTGGAGAAAAAAATTGCAACTTCAATTAAAAAGGTAGAAAAAAGGCTAGAATCAGGCATAATTCTAAAGAAATTTTAAATTATCAAATAGAACATAAAAATATATGTAAAAACATAGGATGAAGTAATTTATAAGAACAGAATTTAGCAGACTAGTAAAAAGATACAACAGGAGACAGCCAACATTTGATTCTTATAAAATAATTTAAAACTGGTAACCTCTAGCAAGACTGATTTTTCTTAGTCAGTCTTAAAAAGGATATAAACAACCAATATGAATGAATATGTGAACATTGTACATAATTCTACAGAACCCAGAAAGATACCTTAAGAGGGTATTTGAGCAACTCCACACAAAGGATTATAAACCATGGGCTTGCTAGCCAAATCTAGTCTACTGCCTGATTTTGTACATCTATAACTGAAGAAGGGCTTGCATACTTATAAATGCTTGGGGACAATGAGATTAATATATCATGATATGTGAAAATTATTTAAAATTCCAATGTTAGTGTGCATAAAGGAAGTTTTATTAAAACAGGCACACTTTTAGTCATATACTGCCTTTGACTATATTCATGGTACAGTGGGGGTGTTGTGACTGGGATATGGAGCAATTGTTACAGCCCACTAAGCATAAAATATTTTACTGTCTGGCCCTTTATAGAAAAATATGGTGTTGTTTTGTGGGTTACGTTCCTTGGTAGTGGGGATTGAACTTGGGCTTTACCACTTTGCTGTATTCACAGCTTTTATTTTTTATTTTGAGACAGGGTCTCACCTCAAAATTCTTCTGCCTCAGCCTCCCAAGTAGCTGAAAATACAAGCATGTACCACTCCACCCAGATCTTTATTAAAAAAACTCCACACAAATTTGCAAATAAATTTCACTATTTAAATGAAAATATTAATCTAAATATTATAAATGTTGCAAATGCTAAAAGGAAAAATTTCCCAGAAAAACAAAATTTACCAATATACCACAAGGAGAAATCAGATGCCTAAAATCTCAGCCACTGCAGAAAATACATCAAGAGAAAAGAAACAGAACAATCTCCAAAATATCTTAGTGAGAATTTTAAGAAAATAACATGTCAAGGACATTGTCAGAAAGGAAAATTGGATATCAATCTCATTTATGAACAGAGATAATAAATTAAAATTAAATATAACAATACACATTTAGTGACATGTAAAGACGATACTGTATTAAAACAAAGTGAGGTTTATTCCAGGTTAAAATGTTGTAATGTTGCAAAATAATCTGCATAATTGTAATGACCATCTTATCAATAGTTACAAAGAAAATTTTCGGGAGAATTGAATCATGAATAGTTTTAGTATATTTGGAAGAGAGATATACAGTAAACATTATACTTAATAGAAAAATACTGCAGATCTTCCTTTATTATTGGAGTGAGAGGAAGACGTGTAGTGTCACCATTTTTATTCAACAATATTCCTATTAGAAGAAGTGGAGAAACATAAGGGGCTTAAGGGCCGTTCAGAAATAAATAAATTCCCATTATTCTTAGTTGATACGATTGTAAATACAGACTATTCAAAAGAATTCACAGGTAACAAACAACAAATGCATATAGCGAGTTTGGTGAGCCTATGGTCAATATTTTAAAAATCAATTGTACTCCTATATAAAGATAACAAATTAGAAAGTAAAGTTTTAAAGTTATGCACACAATCATACAAAAATTTCAAGTACCTAGAATTAAAGTAATAAAAACTGTAAATTCTCTACAAAGAAAAATAATAAATGATATTGAGACAAACTGGAGAATTCAAATATATGGAGAAATATAATATGTTCATAGGTGGAATTCAATATTTTAAGAAAGTTGATTCTTAAAGTAATATAGTCAAAATAATCCAAATCAACTACACTGTAGCATTTTTGTTAAAAGTGATAAGGCAGGGCTGGGGATTTAGCTCAGCGGCAAAAGCGCCTGCCTGGCAAGCGCAAGGTCGTGAGTTCGGTTCCCGGTACCGGAGAAAAAAACTAAAGGTGATAAGGCAGTTTCAAAATGTATGTTCAAACTGAGAAATAAAGAGGACTTACTCATTCTCCTATAAATTATTATTAGAAATAGACAGTAAGTAACATTGCAGCATTGATATGAGGGAAAATAAATAGGTCAACAAAATGTATTAGAGTCCAAACCACACTCAGTATGTGGATGCTTGATTCGTGAGAAGGACGTTAATGCACGTCAAGGGACAGGGCTTTCCAAAACCTGATACTAAGTCAAAATGGAAATCCACACGGAGTCAAACGGATGAACTTTTATTTCCATAAATGAGAGAGTGAATACTGAATTAATTTCACATGTAACAATAACAAAGAAGTAGTTTAAAATGCTTTCAATTTTCTTAAAAGTATCAAATAGCTAATAAAAGAATAAGGAAATTTCATAATGTACTTAATAAATGTTAGGAATCCAAAGAGCAGTAGTACTCCCCGGTGTGTAAATACTACATTTTCTTTCAACTGTTGATGAACATATAGGCTGCTTCCAAGCAGGAAAATGGATGCGCCTTGAGACCATAATGTTAAGTGAAATAAATCCGACACCTAAGCTTAAATATCACGTGGTTTCTCTTATATAAGAACCCAAATTATAAATAAAGAGCAAAACCAAAGCAAAAAGGTACATAACAGCAGTAGAGAGATAACTCTTTGTCAAATGCGAAAGGAATCATGGGGTGGAGGGAGGGTGAAGAGAAGGGAGCGGAAGGAGATGTAAAAGAAATTAAGATGTGTTATGCACACACACCACCTCCACACCAGGAATGTAAACATTATGTCCTCCAAACATGTATTAATACAGAATGTAAAACTCTTTTAAAAGAATGTAAAACTTTTAAAAGGTTTTAAAAGTACCCAAATAGAACTCAGCCGTAGAATCATTTGCCTTTCTAAAAGAAATCTTGAGAGGCAAAGTTAAATGAGATTTCATACTTCTTTTAGATTAAGAGATTGAGTGAATATTTATTTAGAATCAGAAAAGCACTAAAACGTTAAATAGACGTTATTTAAAAGAAGTGTAATAAATCCAGAAAACCCCAAATGTTATTTATCTTTCTTGGTATGTTTGCATACATAATGATTGCATGCATCATAGGGAATCTGTGCACGTACATACACATCCCCATCATATTTTTGTGTTCCCTTCGTGTTCCCTCCCACTGTTCTTCCATTCCTTGTTTGCAAAAGCTCTACTTCCATTTTTATCTCTCTTTCTTATATTGCTGTTTCCTTCCTATCCTCTCCCTTCATCTTTTGTTTTCCTCCCCATTTGAAAAATATCTCCCTACTGCCTATTATCTATCTTTTACTTTGCTCTTTATTTATACTTGGGTTTCACATATAAGAGAAATAATGCAACTTTTAAACTTGTATGTCTGATTCATTTCACTTAACATTATGGTCTCAAGGTGTATCCATTTACCTAAAAATAACTCAATTTCATTCTTTTTTATTGCAGAGTAGTATTCTATTATATGTAAATACACATTTTCTTTATCTGTTCATCTATTGATGGACATTTGGGACATTTCCTGATTTAGCTATTATACATTGTGCTGCTATAAATATTGTCTGTATATATCACCATAAGATGGTGATTTTAACACTTTTGGGAAGATACCTAGAAGGGGAATAGCTTAGTCAAGTGGAATTTCTACTTATAACTTTTTAAGGACTCTCCATACTGACTTACATAGTGGCCATACCAGGTTACACTCTCATCAACAATGAAGAAAACTCCTTCTCCCCACAGCCTCACCAGCATTTGTTATTGACTGATTTCTTGATAAGAGCCATTCTTTCTGGAGTTAGATGGAATCTCAGTGTTGTTTTAATTTGCATTTCCCAAATGGCCAGCTATGTGGAACATTTTCTCATATATTTATTGGCCATTTGTACTTCTTTGTCTAAGACATTTCTGTTTATTTCAGATGATTTCATCATTCTCATAGCTAAAATTTCAGCATTACCAAAGGTAGAGACCCATGAAACCAGACCTATTTGGGGATTGCCAAGGACTTCAGTTTTAAGTAAAGTGAGCCTGAAGTAAACTGGCCCTTATAGATACTGCAGTCAGTCTTAATTTTCTGATTGGCCAGTGAATTTTCAAATACTGAATAAGAGTAATTAGAATCAGTACTGAGCTTGTAGTAGCAAGAGACAAGTAAAACCTCAAATATTTAAAATTATAGTTGTTTATTGCTAAATAAAATGTAATCATGCTAGAAATCACAAACAAAATAACCAATAAAATGACAAAATTGAGGAAAACATGAGCATATAAATGAAAATATGATTTTTACACAGAATAACAATTTATAATAATACAGTACTGTAATTTGTGATAGCACTTTAAAATACAATATTAGAAATTAAGAACTCACTAGGTAGAGTTCATAGTAGATTATACACAGTGTATAATAGGATAGGTGAATTAGGAGGCTGCCTTAATAAACCTATAAATTGAATATACAAAACCTTTAAGTTGAATATACAAAGAAAATATCTGAAATCAGAACAGGACTGTAAAAGCAATGCAGAACACCGAGAAATGAACGTACTTTGGAGCTCCACAGTAGAAAACGTAGGGACCTGTGGAGAAGGACATTCTTTGATTAGAAAGCACTGAGGACACACAATCATTTGCTTATTGTTGCAAAAATGAACTGAAACCTTTCACCTGAAGATAAGTGTATTTGAATTGCAGGAGCTCCCTATTTTTCAGTCTTGCCATGCATTGTAAAAATTAATGGGAAGGACTGTGACTGTAGTGGATTGATAACTGGTGGTCAATTTATAACCCCCAGTGGAACTGAGTGAGCGTGGTGCTGAGTGTGGAAAGCCCACCTGGGGATTGTTGCCAGCAGCATAAGATACAGAATTGGAGGAGGATTATCCTTTAATTACTAAAACATTTGGTATCTGCCCATTTGTGCTAGCTACACCTTTTGGTTCTTGCTCAATAAAAGGTGACTGAGATTGGTAATCGGGGCTGCAGTCCGAGAGGCTGTAAGCTCCCTGATCCCAGACTTTTGCCTCTCTTGTTTTTCTTGTCTCTCTTACTTTTCTTTCCATCCACGGGCACCTCATTCTCGGGACCTGTCACTCTGGTTAGAATGACAGGGACCAATACTACAGAAATGATGGTGAAAATTAGAATTTTACTCATACGATAAAATACATCAACCCAAAGATTCAAGAAGCTTAGTGAACCACACTTAGGCTTAAAAAAGAGAAGCATATCCAGGCACATCATCCTCACACTGCTGAAGACCAAGGAGAAAAGAATCTTGAAATCAGCAAGAGTGTGAATGACGGAAAAATACTGTTATCTGAGAGACAACACGAGAATGGTAGCTTGCTCTTTAAGATTAGCCAAAAAGCTCAGAAAGACAATGAAAAAGCATTGGTATAGTTTTGGAAAATAAAAAACCAACCTAAAATTTCCTAACCAGCAAAATATATTTCAAAAGTGAAAAGGAAGGCATTGTCCTACAGAACATAGAGTTAAACAACACAATTAATGAAAGTATTTAGCATACATAGAAAACTGTACACAATAACTGCATAATATACATCTTTAGTAGATATATGTATATAGAGAACTATTAATACATAGAGCATATTTTGGACCATAAAGCAACTTTCAGCACTCTTCAAAAGATTAAAAACATGAAACATAATCTCCAAGCACTGTGTAACTAGATTTGAATGCAATATCCAGAAAATAAAGAATATAATTCTAAGTAACTGTAGGTCTGATAGGATTATGTCCTACAGTATGTTGTCAATGAACAGAACCACTAAAACTTAACCAGGAAGAAAGAGAAAACCTTAAGAGTTACATGACACCTGAGAAATCAGGAATTAAATACCTATTCACTAAAAAAAAAAATTAAACCACATTTTTTTAAAATTTGTTTTTAGAAACCTCACATTTTAACATAGAATTTAATTGACTGTTTAGAAAAAAGTCACTGATGCTGTACAAATTATTCAAAGGAAAGATCTCAGACAAGTGTCTGAAGTTTTCACACTAATTACAAACAAAACAAAAACCTAGCCAGGCATGGTGTTAGATGTCTGTAATCCCAACTACTTCAGAGGCGGGGGGGGGGGGGTGGTAGAGAATGGTAAATTGGAGGTCAAACTGGGCACCACAATGAGACCTTGTCTCAAAAAAAGAAACAACAACAACAACAAAGTATGATGTTTAAAGGGGATAAACCACAGCTCTTCAAATATATGAAAAATTTGAGGTAATAAGACACAACAGTGATATAATAAGATATAAAAAAGATATCCCTATAAAGATTAATTAAAATAAAACTGCTAGTTATATGTGATACAAACATATTTTAACACAGAAGCTTTTATAGAGATAAAGGACATTGTACAATGAAAAATGTTACTTACCAACAATTTATAATAATACTCAATTTGTATCTAGCAAATAACATAGCTTCAAAATATTTATCTTTACATATCTACAAAAGTAATAGGAGTTAAATAAGAAATGCAAAACTCTACATCTAGTATCTGAGACTTACTTTTCTCAGCCATCAGTAGAATCAAACATGTAAAAAACACACAAAAAATACTAAATTATCTTCATGTACCCATGGAATACTTATCAAAATTGATGACCTATTAAGCTGATTGTAAATGCTAGCTACTATCAGCACTTCTAAATGTTAGGAAAGCAAAACACATCTAAATAGTGACTGAAAGTGTAATCAAAATTTAATATAAATAATAAGTATGCCACATATTAAATTTTGTTTCTTGAAGCTAAAACCATATGACATGAACCTTAAAAGGTGGTAAGAGTGCACATATTAGAAAATTTTTAAAATTCAAAGTCTAACAACTGGGGAAAAGAAGAGTAAAACCACAAAAATATATAAATAAGAAAACAGACAATAAAAAGAAAAATAGACTAATAGGATTATACCAAACTAAGAAGGAAAAACTTAGACCAATTCTCTTTCAGACTATAGAGGCAGTGGGAATGCTTTCTACATCATTCTATGAGAGTGACAAAGGAAATAATCAATAGGGAAAGCAGGGAGAAGATATTCACAAATTATTTACTGGGCAGAAATTTATTTATCTAGAATATTTAAGGAAATCAAAACTTCAGCACACATCAAGAACTATAACTTTAAATATGAACTGAGTATGAGCAAAATATGACCTAAAATGATTCAAATGGATATTTCTCATATGAAGAATTACAAATAGCCAACAAGTCTATGGAGAAAAGTGCTGAACAGCATTAGACATCAGGGAAATGCAGACCACAATGAGATGTCATTGCACCCCAGTCAGAACAGTTGTTATCAAAAAGCAAACAAATAACAAATGCTGGTGATGGTCCAGAGAAAAGGAAACTCATATTTGCTTGTAAAAATATAAATGAGTATAGTCACTATGGGGAACACCATGTAGGCCCCTCAAAAACCTGAAAATACATCTACTATATGATCCGCCCCACTTTGGGGTGTGTATCAAAGAAAATGATTTGGGAAAAAACAGATTATTCTAGATTATCTGCGGGGAGGTCTCTAAATGCAATAGTGTCTTGTAAGAGGCAAACGAAAGAATATTTAACTACAGAGACAGAGGGAACACAACAACCAAAGCAAAGTGGGATGCTTTTGGCTGTGAAGACAGAGGAAGGGGCCACATGCCAAGACAGGCAAGGAGCACAACTCAAGAAGCGGGAAGAGGCAAGGAAGTTGATTTCCCACTACAGCCTCCAGGCAGGTGGGAGACCACTGACACCGAGACTGCAGCCCAGGCAAACTCATTTTTGGTCTTCGGCTTCCAGAACTATAAGAAAATAAATGTGTGTTGTTCTAAGTCACCAAATTTGTAATAATTTGTTACATAGAAACAAGAAACACAAATGTCAAAATTTGCAGGTTGAAAAAGAGAAATATAACTGTAAACCTTGAATATGACATTTAAATAATACTGGGAACATTAACAAGAGCATGACGATGATTTTATAGAAACTAAAACCATAATAAAACTTTATGGCCAAAATTTTCCAATAAATATATAACTTTAGGTGAAATACAAAAGTGTTTAAAATTAATTTTAAAAGAGAACATGAGAAAAAAATAGCAAATGTATCTTTTTTAAATCTATCAAAGCAATTGTAGATGTTGTTAAAGTACTATTCCCAAATAAATTTCCATCAAAGAAAGATTTTACTGCTGAAGACTTTAAAACTATAAAGAAATAGCACAAATCTTATCTCAAGATTTCAGAAAAAGAAATAAGTTGTTTTTGAGATCAGCTTAATTTTGATGTTAAAACATGATGAGCCTATTATTAAAAAGAACAGTTAAAGTCTAACCATCGTGAATGTTAATAAAGTAATTCAAATAAATTCTAGCAATACATTAATAGCAATAGTACATTACGAGAAAATTGTTTTCCCCCAAGAATGCATGGTTAGTTTAAAATCCTACCGGTAAAACATAAGATCAAAAGGAGTTTATTGATGAATTCTACCCACTATTTAAACAAGAATTTTGACCAATTCTTTACGCTCTCTTTCAGGAAATAGAAGCAGAGAGAGTACCTTCTTACTCATTCCATGAGGTTGGCCTTATCCTAATCGCAACAGCAGACAGATATTACAAGAAAAATATAAAACAAAGTGTCTCATAAACATAGTTCCAAGAATCCTAAACAAAATAATAGTAAATTGAATACAACAGGATATATGAAAATTACAAAACATAACCAATTGTAATTTATCCCAAGTATGCAAGAATGCCTCAACATTTAAAAATAAGTTGGTAAGTCTATAACATGAACAGACTGAAAAAGAAAAAAATTATATGCTTGTATCAGCACACGCACAGAAAAACATTTGATAGAATGGAAAACCCCGTTCATTATAAAAACTTTCAGTGAATTAGTAATAGAGGGAAACTTCTTTTCTTGGAAAAATCAACCAAGATATATTACAGGTTAGGACACAAAACAAGCCATAACAAATTTAAGAAGATTAAAATATTCTTAAGGGATTTTTCTGATGATGTTGAAAGGCAACTCTAAACTAGTAACAGGAGGACAATTCGAAACCTCACAAATAAGTGGAAATTAACTTACTTTTGAATAATCAAAGGTTTGAAGGAGATATCAAAGAGAAACTAAAGACTATCTGGAAACAAAGAAAATGGAAACAGCATGGAATATAAAAAAACAGTTTCAAGAAGCATGTTTATGACAACAAATTCCTACACTAAAAAAAGAAGGGAAGGGACAAATAAATAATTTACCATTATACTTCACAGAACTAGGAAACAAAGAATAAAATAGGCAGTTACAAGAAGGAAACAAATAAATGAGAAAAACATGAAAGAAACTAGAAAATCATTAGAAACATTGATAAAACAGTCATTTTTGTAAAAAGACAATTAAAATTGACACATCTTTATCTAGAAGAGCACAGAGTCATATAAATAAAGTAAAAAGATGAGACATAAGTGATAACAATGAAATATAAATGATCACAAAGGACTGTTATGAACAACTGTATGACAAAAAATAGATAACCAGGAATAAGCGAATCCCTAGATGCAGCCTACCAGCAGTCAATCATGTAGACACAGAAAATCTAAACAATCTAATGAGTATGAATATTAAATGGTAATAAAATAAATCCAATCAAAAGAAATTCCAGGGCCTTATACTTTTGCAGTTGAATTCTACCAAATATTTATAAAAGAACAAATACCAGTCTTTCTCAAACAAATGAAGAATAAGAAATACCTCCCAACTCAGTTTAGAAAATCAGCGTTATCCACATATAAAATCAGCATATAAAATATATAAAACACTAATAATATATTTATAAACTGACAACAAACTATCAAGAATGAAATTAATAAAACAATACTCCTTCCAAAAACTTCAAAAAGGTTGAAATACTTAGAAATAAGTTTAAGCAAGTAAGTGAAAGATCAGTGTACTGAAAATAATCAAATACTGATGAAACAAGTGGGCAATGACATAAATAAATGGAAAGATATCCAATGCTTATGGATTTAAGAATTTGATAATTTTATATAAACACTCCTCAAATTATGATGGTTTCACTTGAAATTTTGAACTTTACAAAAATGCAAAACTGATACACATTTATTTGAAGGAGTACCCTGAGTTCTGAATTTGTATCCTGAGCCAGCAATATGCAGTATTTTTTCACAATCAGAGACAGCAAGACACAGCTCCGTCAGCCATACGACTGCAAGTAAGCGATCGATACTCTACAGTGAACTGTGTTGCTAAGCTGTGATGCTTTTTAGAGAAAGTGTATCAAAGATGTTTTTAACTAGGATGCTTTTCACATATGACAGGTTTATTGGACATAAATCCATTATAAACTGAGGAGTATCTGTGTCATTAAAAATTTCCTCATTGCCAGGCATGCGGGTGCACTCATGTGTCCACTGCAGCATTCTTCACCATAACACAGATATGGATGCACCCTAAATGACCATCAACACATAAATAAAGAAAAGGTGCTGTGATTAGGTATAGAATAGAATATTACTCAGCATCAAAAAAGAAAAAAAGAAATCATGTCCTTTGTGACAACAAAATATGAACACGGAGAACATAGCACTAAAGTGAAATGAGCAAGGCACAGACAGAAATTCTACATCGTCTCTTTTGTGGAATCACAGACTCATGGCATGGAACTGAGTAGGGACACAGGAAGATGCTGGTCAAGGGTACAAATTTTGAGGTAGGATGGATAAGTTCTAGAGATCTATTGCCATGTAACATAGTTAATGATGATATGTACTTAAAAATTGCCATGATGACAGATCTTAAATGTTCTCACCACCAAAACTGACAAGTATGTGAGATTGTAGATATACTAATTGTCTTGATTTAGTTATTTCACAATGTGAGTACATATGTATGAAAATATTACATTCAAACCATTTATGTTAGACTTTTTGTCAATTATACCTAAATAGTACTACAGAAAAGGTGATTTAATCGAATAAATTTTATAAAGTTCTTGTCATTGCAATAAGGTAAAAAGTAGGAATAGTTGTATAAATGTTGTAGAAAATCATAAACCACTCAGTAACAATTTGGTTACATATATGAAAAATCAAATATAGTTAAATTCACTGAGTAATCAACTACTACCACATCATTTTTCATAAATCACCAATTGATTGTCAGTATTGCTTAATATTAATATTTAGTAACAAGAATTAATATCAGTGAGTAGTAAATAATAAATATGAATGATTCAGCAAGAGTCCTGGCTATGAAAAATACACAGAAATGAGTGTTTTCTATTTAACAGACAAAATGATAATTTTGAAATAATACAGATTAAAACACACCCCAAAATCTTCTAATACATAGGAATCATTCTACCAAATCTTTGTGAAATTTTGAGATGGTCTAAAATAATGCTTAGATATGACATTTTAGTAAAAATATAAAGGACCCAAAATGAAAAGGCAAATATAAGAACAAACACAAAGGTTTTTTTACTTCTCATGGGGAAGATTGATTATAATCATTCAATAAATCAAATATTAGATTATTTTTTCAAAGACAAATGTGCAGTGCAGACTAAAAGAACAAAATATAGAGAAGCAAAGAAGATCACAAACATAGCTATATACCTAAAGTCATTTGATTTATGAAAATGTTATATAGCCTGTGTACAACTGTCAGTGAAAAAAGATGATCTTTCAATGACTGGCTCTGGGTCAAAAGTGAAAATGAAAAAATATATATGTATACATATATATATAATATATATATATATATATCTTCATTCCTATACCTGTTGTGAAAGATAAAACAATAAAGCCTATACAAGTTAGCACAGGGTAATTTGTTGCTGAACTTTCCTTCTACACAAGACAGAAAAAGTGCAGTTATAAAGAAAAAAAATGGATAAACTTCACTGTGTTAAAACTCAGAACTTCTTTGTAAACAAAAAACATAAATTAAGTAAAAACTTAGGAAGATAATTTAAATACACATACCTAACCAAGGAACATAAATTCAAAATACAGAATACTAATTTGTAGCACTAGAAAGGTAAAAGAAAAGCACAGACAAGCAGCTTGAACAATACCTCATGAATGAAAACCTTAAGATGTCCAATAAGCATATAAAACAATGTAATTATTCATTTGAGAAATACAAATTGATACCATTGATACCAAAATAAAATATACTCCACACCCTTCAGATTGACTAATATTAGAAGACTGGTAATTCCAGGTGATGATATCTGGGTTCTCCTATACCTGCTGACTGGGCTGTTAGTAGAGCACTTGTGGAAAACTGGTAGTATCTACTAAGGCTGGATCTATGCAACTGCCTGACCCAGCATGCTCAGTCATGGGCATATAAAATGCCTGTAAAGATACACTGAAAGGCATTTACCAGAGTGTTCGCTGACTCATTGTTTGTTGAAAACTAAAACTACAAATGTATAAGAGAATAATAAGCAGCTTTAATAATTAATAACATAGTTGTATACATAACCACATGGATGAATTTTATAAATGGTGAACAAAATTAGCTAGGCACAAAAGAATACCTAATAAATGAATCATACTATATAATTCAAATGTAGCCAAAATCTCGAAAGTCACAGAAACAATCCAGATTATTAGAAGCCATAACAATGCAATGTCTGAGAGTGCAGTATAATGATAGGGTAGGGCAGAGAAGAGACTTCTATGGGTGCTGATAGCATTCAGTGTCTTGGTATGTAGTAGGCACACGGACGGTTTTCTTTGTAAAAATTCACTGAGTTAAAAGAATTCATTAAGCCACTAATGATTATGCACTGAATATGTTATACTTCAAAACAATTTTACCTTTATTAAAACTAAGATAATTTCTCTTCATTATATCTCATTTGGATTCAAATTCTTATGATGTACATCATCTTGAATCTAGTATTTATTTATTCAGTACATATTTATAAAACATCTAAAAGTTATAATTTTCCCCTTGTTAGTAAATATTCTTTGAAACATTTCAATATCTGTATTTTATATCAAAATATGTATGGTTTTATATATTTTTACTATTTTTAGGAGTAAGCATTCACATGGTTTACAATTCTACACTACCATAAATAGTACCAAAATGAATATCTTTGTACTTAATTTTTGACAATCCTTAAAAATAACCACCTATATTTGCTGAGCCTAAGAGGTATGAACATTTTTTCCAGATTTTTGTACAAAACTATGTACTGACTTGCAGTCCTGTAGACATTCTGCACTTTTTCCATACAAGTTACAAAAGAGAGAGATTATGGTATGGGATGCTCTTTCTAAATATCTTAATATAAACATTCCACAAAAGAGAGTCATACTCCTCTTGTATAAAAGCAAATGTAACCCAGATTCTCAACTCTTACCTTTGGGCTGTAGTGTCATTCTAATTACACAGACTTAATCACAGGACAGTCATGGCACAGGTGACAGGATCTGTAGAGTTTACATTATAAGGAAACTAGGCCATTTTCACTGCAGCCCAGGCACTTGTTCCACATGTGATTCGGGAAGCTCTATCCAATAACTGAGACTTAATTTCTACCTATGTAAAAGAAGATAAGCATAGAGTGCTGCGAACACTAAGGATATAATATACACAAAGAGATTTACATAGTATCTGATACAGTGTTACTTAATAAATGAGTTTTCTCCCTCTTTCAATCATGATGTGCTTTAAATTATCCACAGTAATGGGTCAAACATCCTAATTCTAAAACTTTATATCACACCAGACTTTTTATTACTGCTGATAAAATATAACGAACCCGATTTATTTCAGTTTCTCCACCTATTTCTGCCCTCCTACCTAAAAGAGAGAGCCTGAATAGCACACAAAATATAGAATGAACCTATAAATAATTAAGAGCTGGTCTTAGGTCTTACTTTATGCCCCAAACCTGAAGCATTATAAAATTAAAAGCCCCTTTGCACATTGTGTTTTCATTTGACCTTTAATAAGTAACTCAAACGTCTTTTTTTTTAAGAGCCTTTTAAAATCGCATCAGAAGTTAGGGAAGGGGTTCTATTTAACAGTACTTTTTTCTATGCGAGTACTATTGCAGAGACAATTACCACTGATCACCTGTTTATGATATACCAAAATCACGTGGATATTTTTAGGAAGGTCACACAAAGCTACATAACTTATAAAACTGAACAGCACAAATGGGCATCTGCATTTCTTCAGACATGTACCAGGTTTAGTTCCTACAGGCTCACAGACGGCTTTCTCCTTAGCAGTTTGCCAAATGTATTTTAGAATGTCCAAAATTTAAAATGTTGATGTATGTGAACCAACTACATAATGAAAAACTCCTTGCACCATTAAAATGATAATGTGAGTCACTTTACTTTCTTCACATCTCCAGAACGCAGCTAACGAGATCACACGGAGAATCAGTAAGGTAAATTGGTAACATTTTGCGGGAAGAGGACAGGTAGATATCCCCGGGCCACACTGACTTTTTTTTTTTTTTTTTAAAGAAGAATCTTCTTTTCCTTTCTGTTACAAATACCAAATTATGACCATGGAATATGTATAACAAGCTTCAATCCAATTCCTGATTATTCAGAGCCTAATCACACAGTTTGTGTTTTACCCCAGCCATTTGCTTCTACTTTTCCTGCCTGCTGCCTGCCTTTTGCCATTTCACTGCTCGTTAGTCTTTGGCCAAAGTACCCCAGAAAAAGGAATTTTAAAAGAGAGGTGGGGGAGGGCAGGCCGATCCATCTGAGCTCCTTCCAGTTTTGTCTGAAGTTCCTACAGGAGGAGCTGAGGGCACATACACTTCAGAGTTTAGAATATCTTTGATTCTTACTATATTTGTCTAATCTTCCACATCCGCTTTTTAAATTCTATTAATACTTTAGGAATATTCATTTTGTGTACTTCCTATTCTTAAGAGGTGAAGGGAGCTACCTGTTCAAAGAAGAAAGAGAATCTAATATTTTCATTTCAGATATGAAAAGCAAAAATGTTTTGCCTTCTATGTGGTCTATGCCCTAGAAGAAAATGACCAGTACTAATTCTGACCCTGTCACTAAAACACATTGCATATATCTTGACTGCATCCCTCAGAATTCATCTTCTTCATATGGAAAGACAATGATGAATAACTATCCTACTTTCCAGAGTCATTTACAATGATTGACCGAGATAACAGAAATAAATGTTCCTTTAAAAGGTAACTGCAAGCACTTTATATGAATAAAAGTGAACAAACAAGAGTTGTTCTTATGAAAAGGTGTAGCAGAAAAATAGCCAGTTTGCACATGGGTTTGAATTTCAGGGGCATACCCTCTTTGTGACCTTGAACAAATTCCTCAATATCTTTAATTGAATTTCCTTGTGTCTAATGAGGGTGTTGACATTATTCAATTCTGGCGAGGATACAAAAAATTGAAACTCTGATGCATTGATGGTGAGAACAGAATATAACAAAGACATTTTTAGACAGTTTCTTCCACATAAAGTTAAATATGCACTTATCATATGCCTCACTAATGCCTACTAAATGTTAGCTATGATCCCATTAGGTATTTACCCCCTTCCCCAAAATGAAAACCTGTAGTCACAAAAACCTGTAGCGAATCTTTACAGCAGTCTTCTTCATAATTGTCAAATACCAAACAATCCAGATGTTATTCCACTGGTGACTTGATAATCAATTCACAAAATAGAATACAGCTCAGCAATAAAGAAAGACAAGGTATGGAGTCATGGAGTCACATATACAAATGCATTTTGCTACGTGAAACAACCTATAGCCCAAAGTATACAAATTGTTTTGTTCAACTTACAAAATGTAATTGTGAGCAAAGTCATAGGAGTAAAAATATCAATGTCAAGGATATAAGCTGGTAAAAAGAACATTTTAAAATGAAGTGTATTTTGAAATGAGGATATTTTGAAAATAATGATATTATTTAGCCTCCCAACAATAGTGGTAGATAAATGGCTCTATACACTCTCCAAACCCAAAAACCTTCATATAACACAAAAATAAGTAAATTTTCAAAATCAAGCAAGATGTGGGAAAACCCAAAATGAAACAAAAACCACACAGAGACTTAACTATATTACAAATGAATAACGACCACAGGGAATTTGGAGGAAATAAAAGAATTCACCTAAATTAGTTTGCAAAACATCATTTTGGTTGAGTATTATAAGGCTAAAATAGAAGGTACTCTCCGGACACATTATCACTATAAAATTTGTTTCTACAGAGGAATACCTTCATTAATCTAGAATTATATTTTGTGTATACTAAGGTCAACCAAGTAAGAAATATACCAGTAAATGAGAGCTAGATTTCTCAGCATCAGAGAAAAAAAGTTACAAATAAGGAGGAGAGGAAGGCTAGCCTAAACCTTATGCATTACAAGCATAAGAAGTTACTTTTTTAAAGTACATATATAAATAAATGCAAAACCAAAATATATATGTAATTGTACATATATATGTAATTGTACACAAAGAATATTTTCTAGTTCTGATTACTGAAAGACAAACAAGCAATGACACTCTGGTAACAATGAACACACCTAGGTCTTACCTACTTTATTTTTTCTTTTTGAGACAGGGTCTCACTATGCAGTTCAGGCTGGCCTTGAGCTCACTTTGTACCCCAGTCTGGCCTTGAACTTGTAGCAATCCTCCTGCCTCAGCCTCCTGAGTGCTGGGATTACAGGCCTGTGCCACCACATCCAGCCTATTTACTATTTTATTAACAAAAGAAATCATGGCTACTGGGTTAAGTGGTCCCTAGAAGTATTGGATGCAGACAATTAAAATAAGAGCATCTTTCATGCCACAAACAAAGTACTCAGAAAGGAGGGAGTGCATTGAAATAATACAGGTAGTAGCATGAAAGAGCTCCACATAGCCAAAGTCAGACACATTAGATAACAAAGTAGCCATGTTGCTCTATAATCCATTGCATGTTCACCCACAAGTTCAGACTGATAAAAAAGGGTGAGTGAAAAATAAATGTGGAAAGATAGGAAAGCTTCTCCAAAAGAAAAAAACTTCAATGTATAATTATCCAAAGAGTACAGGAAATAGAAAAATCAGCATTAGGAAATAATAATAGTTTTTGCAAACAAGATGTATCAATGAATTGTAAAATTAGAGGGTAAAAGTTTGAGGAGAAACAGGATATTGATATAGTTTCAAAATACTTCCCTTAAGATACCCATTTATTATAGAGTAAAATAGTAATTTATAAGGAAAATCTCAGCAGACCTCACCTTGAAATCACCATAATGTGTCAACATCCTGTGTCCCCTAATATTATAAATGAGAAAGGCACATTTTTTCTGCAGTATCCTTGTCAACAAAGGATAACCTTAGTATAATTACAAGAGCATAACAGACAATCACAATTTGAGGATTATTCTACAAAAGAACTGACCAGTACTTTTCAAGTATCTAGATCACCAAAAACTAAAGCAAAGCCGATGAACTATCGTACATTAGAGGACACTATGAAGATATTATACTACCTGTGCTATGAGATTTGGATTAAACCCTAGAACAAGCAAAAGGAAAAGAATGCTAATTTTTAAAAATGATGAAATCTGAATAAAGTCTGTGGGTTAGTCAACAGTATTATACCAGTGCTGATTTCTTAGTTTTCAGCACAGTGCTATGCAACATGTTAACACTGAGAAAAGTTAGTAAAGGTTATATAGAAATTTTATATTACTTTTACAGCTTATCTGTAAGTCTAGAATTATTTCAAAATAGGCCTTTAAAAATATTTTTAAGTAACCAGAACCTAAATTATCTCTCTGCATTATCTCATCAGTCTTGAATAGCAAACATCATTTTCAACCCCACCTCCAGCCCTCCTTCACTCCCCACCCCCAGTTCCCCGCCGCCCCACTGGTGCTAGGGATCTAACCCAGAGCCTTTGCACTCAGTTATATCTCTATCCTTTTTATTTTGAGACAGATTCACACTCAGTTGCCCAGGCTGTCCTTGAACCTGCAATTCTCCTGTCTCAACTTCCTGAGTAACTGAGATCGTAGGCATGCACAACCACTCCCAACTCGTTTTTAACTTTTTAAGGATAATTTTGATTTATAACATAGCACTAGTTAGAAATGAATTTTAAATGATAATTTTGTCTTGCCCTTGTCTTACTTGACATTAAAAATCTTTAACAAATCATATTTGGGTATTTCTTACAAATGGTAAGATATAATGTCAACAGCATTTAAAGATCAATGTCTTAATGCTATTGAGAGGTAGGGTACAACGCCTGTCCGGCAAGCACAAGATCGTGAGTTTGATTCCCAGTACCGGAAAACAAAACAAAACAAAACGAAAAAATAGAGGTAGGGTAAAGTATTGATTTAGTTTAATTGTTTTGGGGGTAAGAAGAATAGGAATAAATTATAGACCTTAACCAAACCCGGTAAATATGTTCATTTGGTGGGTTTAAAATAAAGAAAATATCAATTATTTAAGAAAAAAATATGTATTCAAAGGGATATTTAGTCTTGTCAGTGAGTGTTTAAAAATAAAACTTAATGCAACCAATGTCCCCGACTATGATAAGACCATCTGCATTTTTAAAAAAACTCAACGCTTTCTCACACACAACCACTTCAGGACTTATCCCGTTGCTATGATATGGAAAATAATACACTTGCTACATTTTGTGGACTCAGTTTTTTCTCATATTTGATCTTTTAAGTATGATTTTTTAACTCATTAAATATAACAAGTCATAAACTCTGTAAAATACAATGCTGGAGAAAATATACAAGATTTGTGACCTCAACAGCTCCATTTATTATTTGGAAATGTGTATTTTCCACAAATGTTTCAAGACTTTTTTTTTGACCAAGTTTTATGCTTGCATCATAAGTGCATTTTTCTCCTTTGACTCAAATTGCACATGACATTTAATCTGATGCTCCTTGTACCAATTTAATTTTCTCACTGGATAGAAACCAAAGATTACTATCTCTAGCATTACCAAACTACAGGGACCTTTAAATGAGCAAAATTAAGAGCACGAAATGTCTACAACCTACTCATATATAAATTTCTAAAGGAAAAATGTGATTTATAGAGTTTATCAGATATTTAAAACAAGTGATGTCGTCTGAATTTTAAATTTTTTAAACTTTCATATCAATGGTTACATACATACATTAGTGAATAGATATACTTGCTAAATTCCCTTCATTATGGGTAGAGCCATTGTTATTTTGCTAGAGTGCTCAGAGCTAGGTATAAATCAGCATTCATTAGAAATGAATCTGCACCAGTCAAATAGACTTGGGTTTTGGGCTAGATTATTTATTTCCAGCCTTGGAGTTGGCCTAAGGCATACCTTCCCTCCACCCAAGACTAAGTAGGTGGCTGTGGATGTGAGAGTCAGGTGCAACCCAGGTTATCACCAGACTTGGTGACCTGGGAAATGTTTCTATCACTCATCCCCAAACCTTGAGCAAAACTAATATTGCTCAGCATGCTCATAGACAAGTTCTAGAATTTTCCAGCATTAAGCAGAGACATGAGCCTAATAGTTAGACTTAGGTTTCAACTTGCATTACTGACAGCTGCAACATGGGAATCAGTGAACTCTTGAGTCTGTGTAGGTCCTTGTGGCTGTGAGATTCAGAGCTGACTCAGTTTACCATCAGTTTAGGTGGCCAAGGGTCTACCTGTACCAACACTATGCTGATTTCAGGTAGCATAGCCCAGAATAAGACCACATTCACTAGGGGGTAAACCAGGACAATAAGACAAGCCTTTGCCTTAAAACTAAGTTCTGGGTTGACATAGCCTAACAATGGACAGACCCTAATGGCCCCATCTCTTGACCTACTTGTAGATAGCAAACTCTGGAATTTCTAGAGTGCTAGTGGAAGACACGAGGCTCAAGTCTATTAGACTGCTATTCCAGCCAGTATTATCTGTGGCTAATTGCAACAACTGTGGGTCTCAAGTCTATATCAGCAACAAGCAGTCCATACAAGTATGAGCCTTGGTCCTACCCATGTCATGGCAGTCTTGGTGAGTTGTGGGCTCAATGATGATGTGACAGAGCTTGGTTTTTCCATGGACACCAGTCTGACATAGGAGCCTGGGGCTGGTCCATCCATGGTAAATATGCCCAGAGCTGGATAAGGCTCTTTAGTACCTGACTATAGGTCTCTAACTCTGGATTAAGCATGTGAGCCTACCCTGGTCCCAGGGAGATATTTATGGAACAAATGATTCCTCCTAGGTATTGTCGGGTTCTTTCTGAAAAGCATACCTACAGTGTTTTGGGAACAAACCTAGGCTAATCATCTAGTACTGATACAGCGACAACACACAAACATCAGATTCCTGGCTAATCTACATCTGTGCACTCCAGCACTGAAATAGTGCAAGTAACTATAGGTTCAGCAAAATAATGAGCCTTTTTAGAATTTCTGGAAGTCAGGCACAAACAAAGGCATATTAGTAATAAACACATAATGTCTTAATACAATGATAATGTAAGATGGCAGGAAGCATTGAGAGAGAGAGAGAGAGAGAGAGAGAGAGAGAGAGAGAGAGAGAGAGAGAGACAGAGAAGGGAGGGAGAGAAAGGAATGAAAGAAGGGAGGAAAAAAGGAAATAAAATAAAAGGCAGAAAGCTATTTTTTAAAAAGCTTTCAAGATTTCAGGAAACTGTGACCTCACCTATTAAGATGCCAGAAACAGACTACATAATAAACTGTATGGGAGGGCTCTCAAAGAATTTGAAACTCTTTAGTATAAAGACAAAAAACTAGTTTAAAAATAACTATTAATGTGTAAATATAAGCAAGAAAGGTATAGTTTAAACTGTAGGGATAAATGACTGTAAGGGTAAAGTGCTCTCAGTACATTTTCTCTTGTCCTTTTGTTTTTGTTCTTTATGATGATGCTAAATCGCTATCATTTCAAGAGAACTTTTTACAGTTAAAAGATGATTTTTTGTAAGCCTCATGGCAAATATGAAGCAAAAGTCTATAATGTGCAAAATAAAAGTACAGAAGTAAGCAAGTAATCACTTACCCACAAAGCAAAATTGTAAGAGTAGGAGAAAAAAACAAAAGAAAGGAAGAAAGAAAGAGAGAGAGA